>NC_138902.1:37645505-37923005 GCF_965194825.1 Balaenoptera physalus | reverse complement strand
TTAAACTCTTCGGCCAAAATTGTGTTGGAAATTTCAGAAGCGTGATTTTCAGTTGAGAATCCTCTTACTTATGGTTCTACCTCTTGAGAGCAGCTAACACTTGACATTCATGCATATTTTCAGCAGCATTAGGACAGGTACAAATTCATTTACCCAATTTGTTGGACAACTGAAGACATTCTTTACATTTTGCTTCTAAAAGAAATGAGGGGAAAAAAGAAATGAGGGCTAGAGATGGTGAGAAGGAGTAAGGAAATAAATAAATGTACTTATTTTGAGAAAGTCAAGCCCTAAATAATGGCAGTGTGGCCGAAAGTGAACAGAAGCCAGCTTGCAAAAGAGAGCAATATTTTTATCCTCAGATTTGCTGCTGCTCTTTTTCTCCATCTGGAAAACCTTTCCATCATCATCAGTAGCTTATAAAATGTGATTGTCTGAGACTGCAGAGCCATGTAAATATTTCCAGGGTACATAGCCTTTCCTGATGCCTCTATGAGGATGGATACAAATTGCACAGCTGTTCTCTTTTCTTCACAGAGTTTTCAAAATGGGTTCTGGGAAACATCGGGCCACGTGTAAAAGGAGGAGTGGCCTTGGGGAGGTCACAGGCACCCATCACGGCCACAACTTCCCACCCTCCTCTCTCCCGTGGGGAAATCCCCACTGGGTTCGCCCACCTGGCAGCCCC
Organism: Balaenoptera physalus; assembly: GCF_965194825.1. Lineage (NCBI taxonomy): Eukaryota > Metazoa > Chordata > Mammalia > Artiodactyla > Balaenopteridae > Balaenoptera > Balaenoptera physalus. The sequence goes on along the minus strand of NC_138902.1, from coordinate 37,922,317 downwards.
GTCTCCTGACTCGTTGCTTCCTCTTTCATCTTCAGCTAACTTCACTTGCAAGTTTCTGGAGTTTCTCAACTGGGTCTTTTAAATGGTTTTCAGAGGGGCTGTGTACTCCTCTGAAATTGCATGACAAAAATGTGTGTGTGTATGTGCGTGTGTGCATGCACGCAGTTTCCTGGGGAGAGGCTCAGACATCTTCATCGTGTGTTCAAAGGATTCTCAGAACCAAGGAAGGTAATAATGGCTTCTTTTTAAACCTGTGCAGCTTGACTCCTCTCAGTGAAATTGGAGTAACATTTCATACAGCCTAATAACTTGAGCATGGATTCTCCACGCAAAAGGCTGCGGTAGCCGGGCGGGTAGAGTAAACGGTGGGAGTAGGTGATGCACAGGACAGTAGGGAGTGGTGGGGCCCACAGTCACCTTGGAGACAGGTGGCCAATTCACTGCCACCCTAATTCAGCTTAAAACCTTACATTCTGTTCAACAAATACAACTCAGCCCGCTGGGTTGCCATGTATGATCACTTCTGCTTGTTGATGGCCAGAAAGAAAGATCGTCTTCTTACCTTCATTTTCTGTTTATCTGTTAGGAATGTGGTACCCAGGCAGGTGGGTGGGCAAGGACTTGGTGACGGCAGATCCCATCAGACACTGTCTTGACATGACTTACAAGGATTAAATCCCCTCAAGGCGTTGCGTTAAATCTAGAACGCAGGAGAGAATTCCTAACATGGCCTATTAGCCGGCCCATACCTACCTATCCAGCTCTCTCTGGGTGACCCTTCTCGTCTGTCACTAAGCTTTAGATTAATTTCTTCGTCCTAGGTGCACCTGGCTTTTTTGCACAGTGGAGTTTTTATGTTCCTTCCTCCACCTGGGAAAATTCTATCTTCACTTTCCTGGCTAATTCCTGTTCATCCTCTAGGTTTCAGCTTGCAGGTGACATCCTCAGGTGAGAGTTTTCTGGCTCTGTGGGTCTAGGGTTGGAGAGTACCCTACTCTTTAATCCTGAAGTATTTATAATATAAATACAGTTAGTGTGCTTTTAAAAGGATCGCTTTCCTCTCTAGACTGTAAGCTCCATGAGGGCAGGGATCACGTGAATCATTTTGCTGCTTTAACTTCCAGCTCAGTGCCCGGCACACAGTAGGTACAATACTCATCCTTGAATGAATGAATGAATGAATGGGAGCATCGGTGACTAGACATGAACAGAGACCTGGGGACCAGCTGAGCTCGTGGATTCGTGGATGTGGAGCACTGGTGGGGTCACCGTACCCTAAGGTCTGATTCTCAATGTTGTAAGTTCTCTGAGCCTGAAGAGAATGTCTGGCAGAACTTAGTGACCGATGGACCCGCCCAACCTCATAGGAGAGACCAATGTTTGAACCAGAATGCTGACTCTGGGATTGATAATTGATAATAAGGTGATAACTGCCACGTGGTCAGAATGCTTAGATCAGCCCACTCAATGCACTTCCTCATTAGACATCAGTCAACATGGAGGGACAAGAGGACCCAGGGCAGATCCTGAGAGAATACAGGAGAATAGGAAGGCACAGAGTAGAGAGCGCATGTCTCTAGGTAGGGGCCACCGTGGTCACTGGAGCTGCAGAGTTCATGGTAATTGGACAGATCAGTGGGGAACCCCTTCCTTTTAACAGTGTTGGGGAAAAACCTGACGAGTTATATTTCTCGGTTGATTCTTTTTCTAGACTCCATGCTAACTATGGCCTAATAATGAGTGTTGTCTTTCCTTCAAAAAAAAAAAAAATTAAAAAGGACAATGTGATTCAACAGATACTAAGACTTCATGTTCATTGTCAAGCCTCTATCTGATAGCAAGACCTGCCCTTTCTGCTTTTGACCTAGGAGTCACAGTGACTTCTGTGATTTCTGCAGATGCCTGATCTAATATGATGTGAAGTGATTCCCATAAACTTTAAGAGGGTGAACTTATCCTGCACTTCTGATTCTTATCCTGTGTTCTAAGTAACTTATTAACAATTACTAAACAACTGTTGATTGAATACATGCTGTTTGAAAGACACTGTGTTTTTATGACACTACTTACAACATTACTAGGTAAATGATGATGGAGAAATAGAGGCTATGATATTATTTAATTTTGGTTTAAGTTCATTGGATATAAAATTTCTAGCAGGTATAAAAACATTTTCAAACAAATAACTTCTCATAGTAGAAGAGATGCAGATGGAATAAATGATCAAGGAAGCAAATCTACGTTCTTTGAAAATTGATATGGTACTAACCATCAGTATATCATGTAGCAACTGGTAAAAGAATAGTCCTTCATCTTTTTAGCTCATGTAAAGCACTTTGCTTTTTTTCCAGGATTGGGAAGCAGCATAAAATTGATATCCTTTAAAGCAACCTTACTGATTTTCTGTCTGAGATCCCATTTCTGCAACCAAAATACTTTCACGTTTACCATGCTGACGAGAGTGGAGGTATCACTTACATTTAGAATTTTGGAAAATGCAGTTACAGGAGAAATCAGCAAGTGTGGATTTGTTTTTTCTTTCTAAACTCTGATGTACGGCACAAGAGCACAGCCTTCAAAGCAGGGGGCTGTGACAGTATTATGTTTTTTATATGCATTGAGAAGGCTCTTCAATTGATGCCAAGTCCCTTGCTGCAAGGACAGTGGTCCCATGAACTGTCCAGGGGACTACAGCCTCACGTATTTTGGTGTGTAGGACAATGCAAAATAGACAGCCTGATTTTAGTTAACTGCCTTTTGCTGTCACATAATAAAAGGGCAAATGGATGTCAGGCAGGCAGAAACAATAACGATTTGCTGTGGTTCTCTCATACACTTCATGTCATTTTAGACTTGTCATATGATGCCAGGATAAAAAGTTGACAAGTCAATATCCAATCGACTTGTTTTGACAGATGGCTACATATCTAATTTACTTAATTAACAGGCTAACAGAACAGGCCTCCTCTACCAACCCTCCGCCCCTCCCCACAAAGAAGATATCAAGTCCTAATCCCTTCAAGCTGTAAATACTGTAAAATTGGGAAAAAGCACTTTTTTCAGATGTGATGAAATTAGGAACTTTGAGATGGGGAGATTATCCTGGATTATCCAGATGATCCCTAAATGCCATCATAAAATCCCAAAAGAGAGAGGCAGAGGTGCTTTAAAACATACAGAGGAGAAGGCAATGTGAGGATGGAAGAGAGAACCGAGACACTGCTGACCTTGAAGACTGGAGTGATGTGGCCACACTACATGGCAGCACTAGACCACATGGCAGCACTAGACCACATGGCAGCGCTAGACCACATGGCAGCGCTAGACCACATGGCAGCAATAGACCACATGGCAGCAATAGACCACATGGCGGCGCTAGACCACATGGCGGCGCTAGACCACATGGCGGCGCTAGACGACATGGCAGCGCTAGACCACATGGCAGCGCTACAAACTGCAGGGGGCCAAGAAATGGATTCTGTCCTGGAGCCTCTGGAGAGTTCAGCTCTTCTGACATCTAGACTGTGGCTCAGTGACACTGATTTAGAACTTCTGACCTCCAGAACTCTGAGAGAATATATTTCTGTTGTTTTATGTCACTGCGTTTGTGGGACTTTCTTAAAGCAGCCACAGGAAACTAATACAGCTAGGATCCGGCATGTGGACTGCTTTAGCATTTGAAATCTTGAAAATGTCATAAGTTCATACGATAGGAGAATTTGGATTTCATTTTCTGCTCTGCTACTAACACCTAGTTTACTTCCTACCTCTAATCTGTTTTTCAGGTAAGGAAGCTCAGATTCAGAAAAGCTAAAGAACTCGCCATATCTTTTTTATAGTCAGATTTTTTTTTCTGGGCAAAAGGGGGCATTTGTTATATTACTCACTAAATGTTCTCCTATGTACATTTCAGCTTTAAAATGTTGTATTCTTTTTCTGACATCATGCTGGCTTGCTGGTTCCATATTCCTTGACACAATATTCAATTCTGATTTTAGTTCCATGTAACCAAAAGGACTGTACAATCCACAGAAACCTGGAACTACAACCATTAGAATTAAATGGGGGACTGTCCTGATGATTTTTACAAAGGCATAGGACAAATGTGCTTTGGGGGTTGTGTTGGCACTCTGCTTAGAGATGTACCCTCTCACTACACCCGTGATGACACCAGCCATTTTCATAGCTTAAAATTGCAACATGAGTTTTAGCTTCCAAAGGCAATTTTGATTTCTTACAAAGGTAAGAAAGAAAAGTATGGAAAATGCTAAAATTAAAAAAAAGTAGGGCATACAAGGAGTAAATACCCTCCAGGAACCTGTGTTTCTTACTTAAAATGGTATAGTACACAATGAAAGAGCAGAATTGTCATAGCAAACATTTTAAAACTTTAAATTGTACCATGATTCCTCAGTACTGTCTAACATAATACTTCTGGAGAGGCTATCAAATCAACTTCCATTCTGATAATACAGAATCATTATATTTTTATGGCTCTATAGTTGACAAGAAAAGAAGTGATAACAATTTTCAAAAATGTAGGTAGATTTTTTTTGAGATAGGAGATTTTATTGATGCTGACGAGGGTAGGAGGGGCCCCCAGGAGCCCTTTGGAGATCTCTAGGTGGACAGGTATTGTCCATATATATTAGCAATTAGCAATATGGAAATAGTCCTTATGGAACTTGTATGTTGCACAAGATACAACTTTAAGTTGGCTATGTGTCAATTTCCTTTCACGTGTTCTTGACTAGTGGATTGAAGTGCTTCTATATTACATAGATTCAATGTACCCAACCTGGTTGCTGGTTTATGGGGGATGTATTTTTAGGTCTTCTCAATAATTAGATATTACTTAGTTTACTTTTAGATATTGCTCTTTAATAATGATTTCATATTAGCTCATGGATAATTTTAAACCCTCCGTTGAGAACATTTGGGATGATGAACATTAAAGGATGATATCATGATGCTTTTATTAACAAGCGAAGGAAGTGAAGCCACTTTGGTGAAATGTCTGTTGGTAGCCATAGCTGCTGTTCACATTTCTTGCTTATAAGTGACTCATCATTGACTATGTGAGGGAAAACTATATTCGACCATCATATCCCAATGGAATAACTCAATATAGTTGTATTAACAAAATTTATTTAAATCTCACTTTTGGTAGAATGTTATACCTAGTTTTGATTTTGATACTATCTCAATGAATTTGATTGTTCTGAATTTGTGGAAATGGGTCAAGCTCTCAGGGCTTAATAAGCTAGCATATACTGTTTTTAATTTTCTAATACTTCAGCATGGATCAGCCTCTAGACCTTTCTAAATATTTATAATTTCCGGATATTTGATTAATTGGTGCTTAAATATTAAATGACTTTGAATGGCCTTTGTACATGGTTCATTCACTCAACTGAAGCCAAACTTCTAACCTGAATTTAGGTTATTTTATACTCTATTACACTCAAGCTAAATTTTGCTTACTATACTATATCTTCATTAAATTACCTCTATCTGCAAAGCAGACAGCAAAACACTTATATAACAATAAACGATGTTAAACACTGATTAAGGTTCATGAAATCACTACCCATATTTCTGCTTGAGTAGCTTTATGAAGATTATTTAATACAAGAAGAATCTACCTACTAAAGATTCCTCATTCTGAAGTTATACATACATGTATGAACTCATCAGATGATCTCCAGTCTCAGATAATAGACCAGTGTTTAGATTTCCATTTCATACATTGATAGATGCACTATGCTGCTTGCTGCAATATTAGTTCATCTATCAATAAGAATACTGCTAGTGGTGAGAAATTATCTGTTAGTTAATCAAACTATATTATAAAATTAAGTTTTCTCCAGCAGCATTCTTCTCTCAAGAGTGGTATAAAAAAAATCCAAGTAAACATTTCAATGAAAACAACCTAAATGGTAGTTCAAACTATAGATGAAAATTAAAAACCAAAGTCTTCTAAAGTATAATCGAGATGAAATCCTCCTCCTGGGAATTGCAAGGTGAAATAAACTCAGATTCTTGGAGTAAATTACTCTTCTCAGAGGCAGAGAAATGATAAGTTCTTAGAAGAGAAGGAACAGAATGGTAGCCAAAGTATATAGATTTGGAAGACTGTTTAAAGATGACACTGAATGAATGTTTTGGGCCATGGTGAAATAAGCATATCATTAGTCATCTCCAGGTGAAGCTTCGATTGCTTAGTTTTATGAGACAATTTGAGTGGGTTGTTTCAAAGTTTCAGAGTAACTGAAAGGAATTAACTGAGGGCATAATATATCTTTGGGTTTCATGTGAGTGGGCCTTTGGACAGAGAATGTAGCATATTAAATTAGTTTCATTGCCTTGCTGATTCTGATGGATAGATGGGTATAGAGTCTCATTAATGTATGTGGCTAACAGATGTTACTCAAGCTGTCCGTGGCATCAGGCACAGATGGTCTGGATATGTAGCCTGCCAATAAGACAATACAGTTGTCCCTTGGAATCCCCAGGGGATTGATTCCAGGACCCCCGTGAATACCAAAATCCTTGGCAGCTCAAGTCCCTTATATAAAATGGCGTACATATTTGCATGTAACCCATGCATATCCTCCAGTAGATTTTAAATCACCTCTACATAACTTACAATATCTAATGCAATGTAAATGCTATGCAAATAGTTATAATGCTATATAAGTAATTTCTGGTATGCAGCAAATTCAAGTTTTGCTCTTTGGAACCTTCTGGCGTTTTTTCAAATATTTTCAATCCCTGGTTGATTGAATCCATGGATGCAGAACCTGTGGATACGGCTGGCTGACTGTAGATGGACTTTGCCCCCAAGACTGTTCTCATTGACTACAGAAGTACGTGGCCAACAATTGCCTGAGGCTATCCAAAATAAAAGTTTGAAGTTCAACACTGAGAAGAATTAAATTCTACAAATGTCACCTGAGTGTATGCTAAGGGTAAGGCACGGTGTGTGGCGTGTTTTCAAGCTCTTTATGATTTACAGCATGTGTGCAAGTAACTCTAACACAACTCAAAATACAAGGTTCACCATGAAGATAAGGACAAAATCCCTCTGGAAAAGGTAAAATCTTAAGGGCAGGCTTTATAGAGGAGAATGAATCCAAATGGGGTCTTGAGCCGTGGTAGGATTTATGTAGGCAAACCTCCTGATGACATCCTGGGTGAAAGGAGCCAGGGGAATGAGTGACAGAGGCAGGAACACTGGGCATGTTCAAATCAGTACCCAAATTGCATAGAGGGCTTAGGAGTGAAGCAGAGCATGAAACAGAACAGATGGTTAGGCCCCTGTTATGGACGATGTTTAAGGCTCTGCTGAGAATTTTGTTCTATACATGGTACCGAATGCAAGTTTGTGTGCCTGACACACAGTGAAGCTAAAAAAAGTCGGAGCTTGGAGCAGAGAAAAGTTTATTGCAAGGCCATGCAAGGAGATGGATGACTTGTGCCCCAAAACCCCAAACTCCTTGAAGAGTTTCAGCAAAGCACTTTCAAGACCAGGTGAGGGAAGGGCATGATTAGTTGTTGCAAACCTCTTGGTGCAGGAATCCTTTGTTCTTGCAGCTGTCCCCGGAGATCAGGTCAGGATGTTACCTCTAAACCTCCCACAGGACAAATGTTATTCTCTGTTCTGCAACTTTTTATCTCTATGAATGGACTGTTAAAGGTCAAAGGCTTGAGAATGGGCTCTCCTGTCTATTTCAGGCTGTAGGCAACATTTTTTTTTTACAAAAGGTGTGGAGCCAGCATGACTAAACACAAACAACAGGACACAAAGGTTAAAAAGCAAAAGGAACAGGTCCAGTATGGAGTCAGATTTGTTCTTCCCTATTACATATACAAAGAGTATCCATCAGAGATTTTTGAGCAGGAAGATAATCTGATCAGTGTAATGTTTTAGGAGGTACTTGTGTGGCAGTGTGGAAGAGGTTTTAGGGGTGACATCAGCCCCGTGACTAAGACATCCTTCATCTATGTCTCCCCCTCAACAACAAGAATCTGGCATCCATCCGTGGGCAAAAGTGCCTTGTGGGAGCGGTGGGGTCCAGCACCACACACTGCGGGAAGTGGGAGGAGCCTCGCCCACCCGTGCCCTTGGCAACAGGCACCACGCCTTGGTCCTGGCTGTGGACCCCGCAGTGGCCCGTGGAACGGCTCCAGTGCCACTTGGCTATGATCTGGGAACTGCTGGAGAACAATTTCAGAAAATCACCCACAGTTGAGAAAGCCTTTGTAAAAGTCTAGGTTTCCAGTGTGGAAGTTCCAGCACCCTGCTGGAACCCCAAAATCTGAGTTTGGATGCATTGGAGAGGGTCAGAGGGACAGTCTGATTTTATCCACATCACTCCTCCCCCGCGGCATCACAGCTCAGAGAATCGCAGCTTCTCGCCTGTGATTCCCCCCTCCGGGGAAAGTGAGAGCACGTGCGTGCCCAGGGGTATGGGATACTGCCCAAGAAACCCAAGTCTCTCTCACCCGGTCCAGAGCACTGACTCAGGAGCGGGTGGAAAGAGGCTGGGAGAGCAGCAGATGGGGCTCTCAGAGGACATTAAAGGGACTCGGATCCTACTAGCTGTGTCGCAGACTCCAACAGGAAGCCCACCCACGAGCTCCTGGGACGCCTTGCCCGTGGATCCCCCAGCCGGTCCACAGACACCCCCGACACTCCTTGCACCTGACCCATACCCCTTCTCTCCCATCCGGTGGCCAGCTCCCTGTGCATGCTCTCAACGGCAGCAGCAAGGACAAGCTTTGGCAGATGACCACTGGGCATACACAGAAAGCCGGCTCGAGTCTGCGGACCAGGGAGAGACCACCAACTTGAGCTTTACTGCCACCCTTGGGAGAACAAATGGTAGGATCCCAAGAGAGCATAGAAGCTTAAGAATTCTGCCAAAAGAGGGAGCAGGCAGAGTGGAGCAGGTGTAGCCTTAGCAGCTCTAAGACAAGCAGATGGCCATCAGGTACATGGGAAGATACTCAGTATCACTCATCATCAGGCAAATGCAGATCAAAACCACAATGAGATATCGCCTCACACCTGTCAGAATGGCTATCATCAAAAAGATGACAAATAACAAGTGTTGGCAAGGAAATGGAGAAAAGGGAAATCTTGTGCATTGTTGGTGGGAATGTAAAGTGGTGCAGCCACTATGGAAAAGATTATGGAGATTCCTCAAAAAAACTAAAAATAGAACTGCCATATGATCCAGCAATTCCACTTCTAGGTATACATCCAAAGGACATGGAATCACTATCTTGCAGCAATATCTACACACCCATGTTCACTGTAGCATTATTCACAGTAGCGAAGACTGGAAGCAACCTGAGTGCCCATCTATGGATGAATAGATGAAGAAGATGTGGTATACACACACAATGGAATACCATGCAACCGTGAGAAAGAAAGACTTCCTGCCATTTGTGACAATATGGATAGACCTTGAGGGCATTATGCTAAGTGAAATAGTTCAAACAGAGAAAGGTAAATACTGTATGATATCACTGATATATGGAATCTAAAGAGCCAAAATACTGGAAACAAGGAGTAGAATGGTGGTTGCCATGGGCTGAACAGGGGGTAAATGGAGAGGTGTTGGTCCAAGGGTACAGGCTTCCAGTTAAGATGCATAAGTTCTGGGGATCTAATGGGCTGCGAGGTGACTGTACTTAACAACACTGTATTGTACACCTGAAAGCTGCTGAGAGAGCAGATCTTAAGCGTTCTCACCACAAAAAAGAAATGGCAGTTTTGTGAGATGGAAGTGTTAGCTCACACTAATGTGATAATCACTTCGAAATAGATACATGTATCAACTCATCACATTATACATCTTAAACTTACACGTTATTTGTCAATTATATCTCAATAAAACCAGAAAATAAATAAATACATACTTTTAATCTGCCATTATTGTTATTATCACCTATGTTTTCGATGACAAGATCAGGGATGGAATCAAATCCGTTTGTTACCATATGGTTTGAACCTCAGAATTACAAAATAAATGTTTCTTAGTGATCAATTGCACAAATCTAGACATGATAATAAGTATTTTAGCAGTGGAATACGCTGATGTTCAAATTCTCAAATGAGTGCTTGGCCAGGTGCGAATGTAACCATAGCCTATTTTAGAGCAATTTTTATAGCCAGGAATATTTTATGTGATTATTTCCATTGACCTTGGAATTGAAGATTCTACAAAGTTGTCACACAAAGTCTATTGTGGTTATGTGAGTTGGAAGAATGGTGTGAAAAGAAGAAAAAGAAATAACCTAAGTTATATTTGAAGAATAGGATGTATTCTTTTATAGTATACGCATTACAACAGGTTCATAATTTGAAGGTAAAATCAGAGCTAGATGTCCTTGTGGGCTGTTTATTCATATTTTAAGGGAGAGAATACCATTCTCTAATGTATCATGAGATGACATTAACTTTCCCACCCACCAGCCTGTGTTGATTGAATAGTCCTGAATGTTCAGGTGCAACCTCTTGAAAATGAAGCAGAAATGAAGAGAAAAATACAATAGGCTCTTGTTGGTGGATAAATTAAAGAAAAATAAACTTGTTTTTCTAGGTAACATATAACTTGGAAATTTTCTGATGCAATATTATAATGCCAAAAATATTAAAACTGTGGGCAATACTAAGAGCTTTAAGAATCATCTTGTTCTCACATCTGACCAGTAAAGAAAAATTTTACTGTGAAAACTTTACAGAAAAATTATAGTACTTTCCCCCATTAATGGCATTATGAATTCAAAACTGTTCTTTGCAATTTCCCCCAAATTTAAATGGTAATAGTATTTTCTATCTCATACTTATTTCATTACAGATTGGTTGGAAAAGTTCTTTCAAAATTTCTCTTGAATGTATCCTCTTCTCTCCATGCTCATTTTCACTGTACAGGCTGTGCTCTAAAAAAAAAAAAAAAAATTTGAATTGTTTTAGTGGTCTCTTCAAAGTTCTTCCACTTCCAATGCCTTCTAGAAGATTCTTGACTTAGTTCAAACCCCTATAACAAAAATATCATCGACTGTTGGCTTATAATCAACAAACATTCATTTCTCCTAGTTCTGGAGGCTGGAAGTCCAAGGTCAAGGTGCAGGGAGATGTGGTGACTGGTGAGGGCCCCTTCCTGGTTCAAAGATGGTGTTTTCCCACTGTGTCCTCACGTGATGGATGGGGGCACCAATCCCACTCATGAGGACTCCATCCTTATTACCTAATCACCTCCCAACCATACCCCCAATACCATAACACTGGGGATTAGGTTTTACATGCAAACTTGGGGGGATTACAAAACATTTATTCTGTAGCAATTTTGCTGAGCTACTGTTTTTCAGCACTACTTTTGTCTCATCACGTTCCTCCTCTAGAATCCATTATTACTCCCTTTTTTTTGTTCCGTTTCACCCAGTAATTAATTGTTTCTTCACATTTTCATGCTCCTCAACCCAGCCCCATCCCATCCATCTAACGTAATCTTTATCATTCATCACTTTTATTCTCATTCACCATGGCACCCCCAGCCCCATAATTGCAAACACTTCTGCCCTCTCTGTGCCATGCCCGAGAGCTCTCCTTCCTGCTTTGATCATGCTGTCAGCTCCATGCCCTTTGCCCCCTGGACCCCCTACTTGTCTAGAACTATTCCATCCTTCAAAGCCTTCCTGTTGCAAGCTTGGTCATAGCCCACAAACAAGAATCTGCTCTCAGGAATTCTTTTGCTACAGCAGTGACGGAAAGGACCCTGCCACACGGCAAGTACAGACTCCAAATTCCTGGCAACTTTCAAGGTTTGGGAGGTCACAGCTGAGGCTCAATTTTCATGCCTACTGCAGGACTTTCGGGAAATCAGGATGAACTACCTGGTATCTTATCTGCAAGAGAGCTTCATGGCTTAGAGTGATGAACTATTTGGGAGTGACAGTTGAGTTATAATTCTATAAATTCTGTATTTCTAGACTAACCCAATAGAACCACAGCTATCATTCTTTCATTCGGTGAAGATGTAGTAAATGAGCTTTATGTGAGATGTAAGTTTTAAAAATGCAGTGAGCCTTAGGCTTGGAAATATTAGAACTTTTAAATGGGAAAGTGTTGTATTTTATTGAGTATTTAAGTCTTTAGTAATATACACATATAGAGAAATAATAGTTGAACAAGGAATTTATGTCCTTTAACATTTTTTAAATTTTTATTTTTATCCAAGTATAGTTGCTATACAATGTTATATAAGTTACAGGTGTACAGTATAGTGATTCACAATTTTTAAAGGTATATTCCATTTATAGTTATTATAAAATATTGGCTATATTCCCCATGTTGTACACTATATCCTTGTAGCTTATTTTATACCTAATAGTTTGTACCTCTTACTCCCCTCTCCCTATCTGCCCCTCCCTCCTCCCCTCCCCCCACTGGTAATCACAGTTTGTTCTCTATGTCTGTGAGTCTGCTTCTTTTTTGTTACATTCACTAGTTTGTTGTATTTTTTAGAGGAATTTATGTTCTTGAGAATATACATGTTATTTTCTGGGCTTGGCCAAAACATGATCGTGGGATTAATGCTTTCTGCAAAACAAATAACTATGTGTTATAATTATTCAAAGGAAAATATTAAAACTGAAAATTTATCAACTCCTAATACTTTTTTTTAAACAAATCAGCTCTTAATATGAAGCAATAACTTCCTTCTCCCTCTCCTTTTCTTTTAGTGCCCTATGGTTTCATTTGTGTGTTATTTAATTTATTTATTCTATTTTTGTCTGTGTTGGGTCTTCATTGCTGCACTCAGGCTTTCTCTAGTTGCGGCGAGCGGGGGTGGCTCTTTGTTGCGGAGCGCGGGCTTCTCATCGTGGTGGCTTCTCTTGTTGCGGAGCACGGGCTCTAGGCGCACGGGCTTCAGTAGTTGTGGCTCGTGGGCTCAGTAGTCGTGGTGCACAGGCTTAGTTGCTCCGCGGCATGTGGGATCTTCCTGGACCAGGGCTCGAACCTGTGTCCCCTGCATTGGCAGGCAGATTCTCAACCACTGCGCCACCAGGGAAGCCCGGCAGGAGGATTCTTAACCACTGTGCCACCAGGGAAGCCCTTGTATGTTATTTTAGAAATGCTGTGCTTCTCCTGAACATTTTTAAGTGGCCAGAAATTAAGGGTAATTGGGTATTTCTGCAAGACACAGTAAAGAACATTTTTATATAAAAGAAAAGAGTTAGAGGTAGGGTTTTCTTTCTGTGGTCACAAAACTGAAAGCCAATATCAGGCTTCCTACTTGATAAATCATATTAACGTTACCAACTGTATTGTCTTTGGCTTTTCCTAAAATTGCCTTCCCCTGACATGGAACCAAAACAGAAGCTAAGGCAATGCATTCAGGCAGTGCAGTCATCTTCTGTTTCCAATGGGAGACTGCTGCATCGATGAGAATTTTAGAGCTACTGATTTACTTTCCTGGGACTTAAGTTACCACCTCTGACCAGTTCTCCTTTTGAGGTTTGGACACGCAAAAAAGGAGAGGGTCTCTTTTCACAGTTTTGAATTGACGACCCCGCACTCCACTCCCTCCCACCACTTTCTTTTTTGGAATTTGCATATTCTCCCTTGTACCTTAAAAAGAAGTTCTTATTTGTTTGTTTGTTTGTTTGTTTTTGATTCAAAAAATGGTCCTTGTCAGCAATTCAGCTTGCATAAATTGGTGTGACAGATGCACCTTATATAGCTGTGTAACCGCTCAGGAGTGCTTTGTGCCAGGCAATTTTTATAGGCCCGGACGCTGGCCAACGTCAGAAGAAGCATCATAAACTGATAAAAACAGAAATGAATTGCAGAAGCTGACAGCTCACACATGGAAAGGCCATTTCTTATGCATTTTTGGGGGGTGTTAGCAAGGTGCCGGTCAAGGATCGCTGTTGATTACATGGGAATATCTGGAAACTTCTCAAGTGCGGATTTTGTTTTTCCTTCAAATGAGCCAAAGAAAAGATTACAGGGGGATTGTGAGAGCTATCCTCTCAAAGTTTAGTGCAAATAAATAAATAAATAAAAATTGAATGCAGCCGTAAGGAGAAAATGAGCTGCGGGCACAACAGCAGATGTGAATAATGAATGAGACTGATGCGTATTCTGTTTGGAATAATTGGTTTTAAAACGAGTCGTTCACAAAATGAGAGATGTTTCATCTAGGAGAGCGGGTGGCTTTGAGGCCCCAGTGGTGCTTGCATCTGACGGTGACCTCTTGCTGGCAGACACCGTGGAGTTTCTAAATTGAAAGAGCGTCCATTTTACAGTTGCGCAAACCGAGTCATGGAGCGTGGTGACCCACAGGCTCTCTTTTTATCGCTGGAATGTGTGCGATTGATTGAGAGGGTTGGGCAGGTTTCAAGTTCAAGGCCAAGCTGAGAGGCCACCCGAGGCCCTGCAGCCTCTTCAAGCCCTCAGTGTGTTCATTCCAAGCCGTGAGCATCTTTAGTTAAGCTCCGGATCCCGTTCACAGCACACAATCAAATGCCCATCTGATGGCTGGAATCATAACCATCGCTCTGTGTTCACACAGAATCGGCCAAGTTTTAAGCTCATTGAAAGAGATCATCCGCCCCAAAGTGATGCCTTTGGTTTTTCAAGTTGAATTCTGCTTGTTCCAGCCATTTCCGGGAGCAGTGGGGTATTTTATTCTATTTCTATCTCGAATGGTACAGCTTACCCTGCATTTGCTTCTTCTAAACCAGGAAACATTGAATGGAAAGGATCCCTTGATTGCCTAACAGTCTGCTTAGATTAGTTGTGTTAAAAGATAAACTGAGACATGTTAAAAATCTTGAGTGTATCTGAGCAAAAGTTGATTTGAATTGGGCAGCACCCCATCTAGCAGACAGAAAGGAGCCCTGAGGAGCTCCACAAAATCGAAAACTTTTATGGGCAGAAGGGAGTGGAAATGAAGGGGTTACACTGGCACAAAAGTGGCTTGGTTGTTTCAAAGTTATTTTCCTTTAGAGGAAGGCAGGTGTCTATCAGGCAGTTGACCTAACTAGTGCTGATCAGGTGATTCTTGATTGACTGGCTTAAGATTCCATCTCTGAGAGAGGCCGAAACTGTAACTAAGTCTCAGTTTGTTAACATGGGGCTTAGCATAAGCGACTCAGTTTGGGGCCTGTTGTTTTTAACAGTTTCCCCCTTTTGATCAGATCGTCAGGCTAATGAACTGGTGTGATCAAAATTTAAGACCCGAGTTCTTCTCCCAGCTACTGCTCTCAAGTTCTTGTAGGTTTTTTCCGACTCTCTTTGTGGTTTTCACAGGCCTTGACGTCACATTCTTTAAGCTGGTCATTCTCTTTGTTCCTTTTCTGATGTTCTAGTTTTAGGGAGATCATTTGCCTGGTGGTTGGCGGCTGTGAACAGGCATTTAAAGTTTTTGAGAGGAGACAGTGTACCCGGGAGATTACTAAGATTAGGACGAGCAGGATAATTCCCAATGCCTGGGGTGCCCTTTGGAGACATGGTCCCAAGGCCCAAACCAAGAATCAAAAAAGTCAAAAAAGACCCCATGGAAGGAGTCACTTTCTTAAGCCAATTGGCTTGCTTAGTGATGTTATGTCACTGAGTTTCAACCTCCCAAGAAGTGTCCGCCCAGGTGCAGGCACTGGTGTTGGCCACACACACACACCTTCTTGCTCAGCTGAAAGGTAACTGGAGGTCATCCCATTGTCAAGAACAACTTTGGCCAGAGAGAGAGTCTAGGGACATTTGTCAGGCAGTTGTTGGTTTAGCAGCAGATTCTGCAGTATCTTCAAGAGTTAAGGAGAGGTTTCTGATCATAGCCTCATTTGCATTTGCCCTTAGCCAGGCCAGTAGGGATCTGCCAAAAGAAGCTAATTTTGAGTCATGAATGCCTCCTGGCCATTTAGCTCAGGACAGGAAAAGTGACAGCCACGGAGACCAGTGACATGTGAGGCTCTGCAGACCACACAGGGGTTTGATTCTGGTTACCCTTGCCTGTGTCCCTTGCTTTGTACAGAGCCTGGGGGCATGGTTCTGTGGGTTTGGAGTTGTTGCCCAGAAGCAGGGAAACGGACCCCCAGGGTTAGGACACGATAGAGAGAGGGCTGAGTTTGTTTCACCGAAACTGAAGCACTGGAAATCAGGGAGAAGTTTGTGACGGACAGAAACCCCAAAAGGGTGCAAAAGACACCACCCTCCCAAGATCCAGAGCCACTCCCAAAGGTAGCAAAAGAAAGACTCAGACAATTCCCCTGAGAGCTGACAGCCGTCAGTAGGACCTGAGCCACAGATGAGGAGTGACCCCCATTTCTGCCTGGCCATATTTGGGGGTCCCCAACCTGATGGCTGCCAAGTCAGGTTCTCAGGACACAAATGGGACAAACAAGCAGGCATAGCTGTCCCTGGGAGATCCAGAGTCACCACCAGCGGGCACCTGAAAGCTAATTCATGAGTCGCACCTCCAAGATCTAATTCTCACAACTGTTTTTTCCTGCCCATCTGGGTTTGGAAAGGAAGGGACAGCGTGAAATTGTACCTTCCTCTCGACCAGGCCCCGCATCAGAGATCCAAGAGAGCTGACTTCGGTAAGAACCCTCACCCTTTGCCAGCTTTGCCAGTGTCCCTGGGATCGCATCTGCAAGGTCTGGAGCAAGTGCGGGTGTCCCAGAGGGTCTCATCCAGGTCCCCAGAAACTGTAGAGGAGAAAAATAATGTTCCTTCTACCCTTTCTGGTGAGTGCCTGTTTGAGACCCCCTTTTCTCTAGGGCCCCTCTTAAGTGGATCACCTTATCAGGTTAAAGGTTCTCCACCGTGGCCACTGTAATTCAAGATGATCTTCAGTGAGTTTAACCTGCTTGATTAGCCTTAAAACAAAATTGTATTCACCTGAAGCCCCACACTGGACCAGGGTCAGCTTAAGTCAGATCCAGTTCAACCCTGGGCCCAGTCAGGTTTCTAAGCCAGATCTGGCCTGACTCTGGCCAGATCCAGCCCAGAAAAAGAAGCACTCAAAAGAAGTCTTGGGCTTCCCTGGTGGCGCAGTGATTGAGAGCCCGCCTGCCAATGCAGGGGACACGGGTTCGAGCCCTGGTCTGGGAAGATTCCACATGCCACGGAGTAACTAAGCCCATGTGCCACAGCTGCTGAGCCTGCGCTCTGGAGCCCGTGAGCCACAACTACTGAGCCCACGTGCCACAGCTACGGAAGCCCGCGTGCCTAGAGCCCGTGCTCTGCAACAAGAGAAGCCACCGCAATGAGAAGCCTGCACACCGCAATGAAGAGTAGCCCCTGCTCGCCGCAACTAGAGAAAGCCCACGCACACCAATGAAGACCCAGTGCAGCCAAAAATAAATAAATAAAATAAATAAATTTAAAAAAAAAAAAAAAAGTCTGAAAGCTCATAATGCAAGGCTATGAACTAGGATCCAGGGGTACTTGCCCACCACCTCCAGAGCCGGCAAGAAAGCGTGAGCTCAGGGCTCAGCAGGTACCACATCTGGTTGCTCTTTGCTCCTGGGGGTGGGCGGCGTGTAGGGGGAGGGGTCTCCTTTGCTTCTCTCTTCTGACATCAGAACCATTAAAAGATACACCGAGACGTAGTAAACATTTTAAGAGTTTATTTGAGCAAAAATCAGTTCGAGGGGGCAACATCCCATCTAGAAGAGAGAAAGGAGCTTCTCGGAGCTGTACGAAGTCAGAGACTTCTGTAGGCGGAAGCGGGCTGGACGAGGCAGGTATACTGGCCAAAAAAGCGGTTTAGTTGTTGCAAAGTCACTTTCCTCCAGAAGATGCCGGGTGTCTGGCAGGCAGATGACCTAACCAGTGCTGAACAGGTGATTGACTGGGTTAAGATTCCGTCTCTGGGAGAGCCGAAACTGTAGTTAATTCTCAGTTTGGTGGTGGGGGGGCTTAGCATAAGTGACTCCATTTGGGGCCTGTAATCTTGTTTTTAACAGGGGCTAGTGTTTTTCTTTCTTTGTGGGGAAATCTGAAGTTAAAAACATGAGCTGCTGCCCTGCAGAGGGGATTTGAATTATGTCGGTTCGCAGTAGTACAGAGTCTAGCCTGTGCCGTTTCTTCCTGATTTCACACCGTTTTCTCTTTTCTACACGCCTGTAGTCTAGGGGCATAGGAAGCATGTCAGGAGTCAGAATGCCGGGGTTTGTGTTCAGGCCCTGGCCCACACCAGCTGTTTAACGAGGAGCAACTTAGTCCTTTGGACCATTTTTGCTACCTTATAGGCTTGTTTCAAAGATTAAATTAGATGATTAATAGGATTGAAGTGTCTTAAATGTTTGAGGCATCAAGAGATGAGACAGTCAAAGTCAAAAACATTTACAATAACGTTCTAGTTCCTTAGCATGTTAACATACAAAAATTTTACTTTCTGAGCACATATTTCCTTCTCAGTAGATTGCCATCTTTTCATCTGGATAAAAAGTACATCTTGTAAAACTAAATATTGTTTTCCTTCTCCTCTTTCATTTAGTCCGTCTTTCTTCCCTCCCTCCTTGTTTCTCTTTTTAATTTTTTGTGGGCAGTGTGTGTGAAGGCTTTTCTGTGCTCAGAAGAAGACATTGATTCAAAGGATACGGGATAAATTAATCTTACAATTTGGTTATCATATGTATTAATTTATTTCATTTCTACTTAATTTTTAATTTTAACATATTCAAAATATGTAGAAAATAATACAACAGACATCTGATCTAGACTTTTAACACATTTTTAGAGTATATTTGCTTTAGTTGCCTTTACTGAAAGATGCAAAATATTCAAGAGACAGCCAAAGTCACAGACCCACATCTTAACCTGGTCTCCCTTTTCCTCTGCACCTTCTCTGCTAAAGGGATTCTGCATCCTTTCCATGCAAGGTTTTGAACTTTAGTAACCATAAATGTCTCTATATGAAAAAGAAGGTATTTTTCTCTGTTCTGAAAATTTATACACATTTATTCTTACTGTATTTACCATTCTTCAATTTCCTTTTTCTTTCCCAATATTAGACTTGTTAAAACATACGCACCTAGTTTGTTAGTGTTTACTATTATATAGCATTCAATTTTATGACCATTCCAGATTTTATGTATTATGGAGTTTGTAAGGTTATTTCCAAGTTTCTGCAACTATAAAGGTATCTACAGGAAATTTTCTCGTATCTATGTAGGTGTGATAACTTCTTTGGATTATGTGCCTCACAGTGGAATTGGCTGGGTTGTAGTGGGTTTACATGTGCACCTGAACTAGATATTTCCACCTGGTCTTTAAAGAGGCTGCACCAACTCCCAACCCTGCTGGCTGTCAGTGTGGTTACAATCTCTTATCCTTATTCAGCTTTGAAATGTTTGTCAAACTTTTCACTGTGATTTTCTGTGTATTCCCTCAATTACTCATAATTTGGTAGTAATTTGACCATGTTTTTATACTTATATTGGCTATTCAGATTTCATCCTTTGTTCATTTTTTCTATTGTGTTCTTTGTTTAAAAATATTTACAGAAATTTTAATGTTCTCCATACTAATCTTTTGTCAATCACTTGCAGTATAAATATCTTCTCCATGTCTGCTTTGCATTGTTTTGATTATGATGCTTATAGTGTATTTTATAATACAGATTTTTTTCATTTTAATGTAGCTAGATTCTTCCTTTATGATTTGCTGTTTTGCGTCTGTGTCTTGTTTAAGCATTCCAATTCTACCTAGATGTCATAAATACATTTTCCTATATTCTATTCTGGAGGGTGTCAAAGGTTTCACCTTTAGATCTTTGATGACACAGGTGGCATGTGTATGGTATGAAGAGGAAATCTGTATTAGAAAAAGTAATGCTAGCTGCTTTAACAAATAAACCCCCAAATCTCAGTGGTCTTACCCAATAAAAATTTATCTCTTTCAGGTAAGTCCAAAACGGGTGTTTCTGATTGGCAGGTGTCCCTCCTCTAAGACTTGCCTCAGGGACATGGGCTCCTTCCACATTGTGGCTCTGCTATTTGACACTTGGCTTCAAGGTTGCCAGAGGAGTGGGGAAGCCATGGTGATGGCACAGGAGTCTTCCAGTGGGTCAGACCTGGAGGTGGGTGCATTGATTCTGCCACCTTCCATCAGCCAGAGCTCAGGTACATGGTCACCTCTAAATGCAAGAGAGGCTGAGAAAGGCCATTTAGCCATGTGCCCATGAAGAAGAGAAAAGAAAAAGAGAGGTCTACTTAAATGCCACTCCCCCCCACCATAATGATAGGTAAATGCTTCACCACTTTTTAAAATAATCTCACTGAATTATAATGGCACTCTGTTATATATCACGTTCCTATCTGTTATGTTGGGTTAATTTTGGACTCTGTTTGGTTCATTTGTCTATTTGTCTGTCCCTAAACCTTACTGTTCTTGTTAATACAACTTTACAGTTAGTTTTGGCAGCTGGAAGAATAATTCTCGGTTCACTTTTATTAAGAGTACACACTTTGTAAACCTAGAGGACTACAAAAATATGAATTCCAAAGTGGTGATAATATACTTGTCTTAGTGGGTATTTTTTTTTTTTTTTAGTCTTTGCATGATCTGTGTACATTTTTTCCATCATCTGCTCACACATCTTTGCCCCAGGCTGGAATTGTTTCACCTCTAGAATGAATTTCATTTGTCTGTGAATTTCATAGCTAACAGCTGTACCACTACTTGTTCGATTTGAAAAGGTGTCACGGTTGCCTCCAGTAGCTCTTTGTTATTAACTTTAAATGTAGACAGAACATCTTAAAACCCTAAGAAAGCAACGTTTTTAGACAGTTTAGGGGGAGCTGCTTCTTAGACCCCATAATAATAAGTAGGATACACACCAACGGCAAAGCAAATGATTATGCCATGTCTTGAAATAGACATGATGATGGTTAAAAAAAAAAAAAAAATCACAGGCATTCACAGGTGTAAATCATTTAAATACAAAAATGTTTCCTCATTTATTTCCTTTGCATGCAAGAAGAGATAAGGAAAGACACTTTCCTTAAGAATAGTTTTTTGTTTATAAATGGTTTAAGATACATTAAATGTGGAAAAACCAGGGGTTCTCAGCATCAGCGTCGGGAGAGGATGGGGCTTCCGGTTTTCAGAGGATAATGGCTCGTGGGAGTGGAAAGGAAAGAAGGTGACAGGTGGAAGGCTGCAAAGGGCTGGGACGTGCTGCACTGCTCACATCTTTCATTGTCCAGTTTTCTCTCTCCTTACGTTCCCACCAGAAGTGTCAGGAGCTAAAGCAGAGATACAACAGACTAAACGTTCCCTCACTGTATTTATGTTTCTAACTCCTTCCCATGATGGCCTCCTAAGCAGCCCGAAGCTTCCACAGGTTCTGCTTTCCTGCCTGATTACAACCCTCACGTGCTTTTTCATCTCCCCAAGGAGGCTGCGTTTAGATTTCGGTTAGCTTGCTGACAAGTTAAGCCATGAAGATACACGGGTAGGCAACTAGTGAATTTGATGGAAACTCTACCCACAGGCAAGCCCACAGGGCAGCTTTTGTGAGCTGTGCTGGCAGCTGCCGATTCTCTAGTTGGTAAGGTTGGTGCTACCTTTATAAATTTCCCCTCATTTTTTTTACAAACAAACACTGCTAGATATCAGGGACTCTGGCCTCCAGTTGCTCATGTATTCATTAGTTGATACAAATGCCCGTTTTTAAAAAATAATTCAACAACCATTCAGTAAACACCTACTGTAAGATGAGTTTGCTAAGTGCTGGTCCAGTGTTGAATGTTGAACGTTGCACATAGGATCCCTGCTCTGATGGAGCTTGTGATTTAATGAGGGAGGGAAATAGTGACACACACACACACACACACACACACACACACTGATAAGGTTGTGAAGGTTGTGAAAAGAGCAAGTAAATTAAGTAATGAGGGGACTTTCTTAGGAAAGGACTGTGTCTGGAGTGGAGGACAGAGCCCTGGGCAAAGGGTACTGGTTATGCCAGGGCTTTTGGGAGGGATGAAGGAGCATGCAACATTCAAGTAACTGAAAGAGCACGGAGCGGGAACTAGTTCTCAATGAGGCTGGAGATGTGATAAGATCCAGAAGATGCAGGAACTTAGAGAATGTTAAGAACCAGAGATTTCGGTTTCTTCTTTAGAGCAGCTGTAACGAGATCAGATTGGGTGACACAATGGCAGATTTGGTTAAATTCATGTAGCATGATGGGATTGGATGTGGCTTGGCTCCAGGAGATGGAGATGACAACAGAGAAGAGGGACAGGCATTAATGGACGGGATCTAGGAGGTAGGGGAGGTGTCACGGGTGACTCACAGAAGAAACACACGATAGTGGAGCAGACTTAAAGCTAAAAAGCAAAGCTTTAAGAAGGAACGCTATTTACTGCCAAGTTACCCAGTAAAAGAATAATGACCTTCTTGTTGAAGTCAGGAAACAGAAAGCAATTCTCTTTCTTATTAAGATTTCATGTAAGTGGGAAAAGGTCGCACAGACTATAAGGAAATATCAAGATAGCCCAGTCAATTCTGATACTTTCAACAACAAAATTCCATTCTCTGCTGCCATTTCTATTTTGGGATCTAATTAATTATACACATAGATACCAGATTGAATTTACATGTAGGCAGCTTAAGAAATAAAATATGACAGGCAGAATAGGACATTGCAATTATAATCTACCTGTCAAAGTGTTTTGAGGATGAAAGTCAGTGATTTCTGTCCTAGGAGGGTATGAAAAATTATTTGGAAGCAAGCCATTTAGAACTTTCCATCTGAAATAAGGATACATTCAGAGCATTTATTTATATACTTTAAAATATATAAAACAGTATTTTATAGTGATATAAGTACATAAAGAATTTGTAAAATAATACATAAAAGCATGCAAAAATACCAAATTTGAGGTTAGGGGGTTCCTTCTGGGGAGTGAGACAATGCAATGGGCTAGATATATGGCAGCAACTGGCTTCACCTACATTTTTTTTAAGTTAAAAAATAGTAAAAATATCAAAAACATATAGATCAAAATGTTAATAACTAGTAAATCTAAGATTCTAAGACTCTAATATGTTGCCTATTATTTTCCATATTTTCTGCACGTCTGAAATATTTTATTATTAAATGTTTACAAAATTTAAAAATGAATTTTTGTGTTTATAATAGCATGGTGATAGGAACTATCTCATGGTTTGGAGAGGCCAGACATTCTGTTTTCTAACTTCTTCTAGACAAGGTTTTTAATCACAGTGTTTTTATTTTTGTTTCTTTGTTCTCTTTGAAAAGACATATTAAGCTAAACAAACGATGGAAATATTTGCTGATTTAAATGGTAAATTATGATACAGTAATTTCATGCAGATGGTAACTGGTAATAATAAGTTATAAAGGTCACATTTTTAGGTTATTTTACTTTTTGTTTTGATGCAGAGAACAGTAACATGTTGTATGGTAGGAAAAGGGCTGGATTTTTAAGCCAGAATACTGGTCCTCATTTACCCTTTTATACAAAGCAAGTGTATTAATTTCAGCAAATCAAATGACTTCTATTGTCCTTATTTTCTTTAGCTGTAAGGAAGAAAAGATTGGGAGTTAATGTTTTTATGTTATGGTCTGGCTTTTACGTCCCAGGATTATGTTCCTATTTTGCTTATGGTGATACTACCTTATCTCATGGTAACAGTACCATACCAACATGACCATACTTCGTAAATTTTGTTTTAATGTAGTTAAAAATACTTTTTTATTGATGAAAAATGCGGACACACATATGACACACATGTGGAAAAGTGCACAAGTCATAAATGTATAATTTGACCAGAGTTTAGGTCAAGATTTGGAACATCACCAGTGCTCTGTCTTTCACCCCCTTCTGGTCACATCCCTGCCACTCAGGCAATTTCTATCCTGAATTCCAACATCATAGATGAGCTTTGCCGGTATACAACTCAGTATGTGCCTGATGTTGTTTGCTCATCAGTATATTAGGGAAGGGCTTCCCTGGTGGCGCAGAGGTTGAGAATCTGCCCGCCAATGCGGGAGACACGGGCTCGAGCCCTGGTCTGGGAAGATCCCACATGTCGCGGAGCAACTAAGACCGTGAGCCACAACTATTGAGCCTGCGCGTCTGGAGCCTGTGCTCCGCAACGGGAGAGGCCGGGACAGCGAGAGGCCCGCGCACCGCGATGAAGAGTGGCCCCCACTCGCCGCAACTAGAGAAAGCCCTCGCACAGAAACGAAGACCCAACACAGCCAAAAATAAATAAATAAATAAATAAATAAATAAATAAAAATTTACCAAAAAAAAAAAATAATATATATATATATATATATATTAGGGGAATCATCCTAGTTGTTGTTAATTGCTCTTACTCATTAGGATGGAACAAAGACTGGCAAACTTTTTTTTGCAAAGTGCAAGATTGTAAATATTTTCAGCTTTCTGAGCTCTTTGGCTTTAAATGAAGAACCCAAAGAAATAGTACAACTTTATCTATCTACCTATCTTTCTATCTATCTATCCATCTGATAATTACTAAAAAAGGAATGCTCAAAGTGATTCATTGGGAAGCAGGAAGAATATATTAGACATTGATATTTACTCTATATTTTTAATTTTATTTTTATGAGATAAAAATTCATTAAAAGATGTAAGTCCTATAACTTTTATTTTCAGAACATTATGGTGTCAGAATACATGAATATACTCACAAAATGCTAAAGCCTCATTAATATTGGGGGCATTAAATATACCTGTCTCAGTGATAGTCAGGTTCAGTAGACATACAAGTAGCAAAGATAGAAGGAACTTAATCTATATAACAATTACAAAATGGAAAAGAAATCTTGATAAATCCTAAAAATTTGCCATCATATAGACCGAATTGTGTAATAGAAGCCATAATGTTACAGAATTAGAAATAGACAAGGGAATATGAAGAATTCTGATACAAGAGTCCCACCCAAGTCTAATCTAATCAGGCTCTTGAGTGGGGCTGAGGTATCTCAGACTTTGAGAGCAGCCTAAGTGTACCCTGAGTTGAGAATCACTGCTTTTTGTCTCATTGTGCTTTCCACGTACATTTTTATTATTGTACGTTTTCCAGAGGACAGGCACGTGACCAGGACCATTTATGTCATTGTGTAGGTTCATAGTTAAGGTTTGATTCTCTGTTATTGTGAAAATAGTACATTAGTTACAACAAGTAGGTAAAAATTCTAACATTGTATTTTGAAAAATGTGAGAAAAATATTTGTTAATGTAGCAACTCCTGTAAATGAATTAAACATTCATTTAAAAGCCATTCAAGAAAAATAACACAATAAGTAAAGAATTAGATGGGAGGAATCAATAAATACAGAAGCAAAAATTAGTGAATTAGAAAATAAAAGAATGTTAGACTTACTTGATAAAACAAAAGGCAAAAGATAAACTCAAATCTTGAAAAGACCAACAAAATAAATGTCTTTTTTTTTTTTTCCAACTCTGTTCCAAAAAGGAGAAAACACAATGTTACAAATGTAAAGAAAATGTAACTACAGATTTGGGGGATTTAAAATATTGTAAGAATATATCATGAACATATGTAAGAATTGTATTATGTAAAAACGTAATACAATTATGTTGATAATAATTATATAATTACTGGTCACCTGCTATATATATATATATATAGTCACATAATTCTCAGCATAGCTGTAGGACTGGTTCTTATTATCCCTTTTAAATCAAATCTTAGAGAGGTTAAGTTACCTACTTCTGGTAACAAGGTAGCAAAATTAGGTATCAAACTCAGGCTGTCCAATTCCAGAAGCTCTTAGCCACTTTGCAATATTGTCTTTTAAAAGGAATAATTTATAAACTGATAACGAAAAAAATGAGGTTTTTTTCCTGTCAAACTGACCCCTTTTACTGAAGAGACTCACCATTCTGTGATCTTAAGTGCTTGAGAACCAAATCAGTAGGTCCTGATACAGACTGATTCTTGTTCATTACTGATTTCCTTGGGGCATAGCTCTGTGCTTTTACTATAAACTCTTGTTAGTATGTAAGGGAAGATTTAATTGTTTGTTTTTCTTTCTAAGTTCAAAGGGCAAGCTAATACTGAATGTAAGATTGAGGTTTGTTTTCTTAAAGGAGGAAGAAAGAGAGATTGGCTCAAATGAACTTTTATTGACCCATCTTTTCCTTTTCTTAGTATTTGTACTGAAGTGAATGGTAACCTATGTATCACTACATTCTTAGTATTCATCCTTCTACAGAAAAGAATAGAAAGTTAGAATGATATTGAATGAAATGAAATGAGTTTACAGGGTTTTTTTTTTCCTTAGGGTCTTCCTCTATCAAAATAGAAAAATGACACCACTGGTATTAGTACATTATATACAGTAATACTTGAAGTGAACTCGTTTATTTTTACTTCTTTTGGGTCTTGTTAGGCTTGTTTTAAATAAAACATGTATTAAACGTGTATTTAAACATGAGATATTCCACAGATTTTCACATGTGGCATAAAGAAAATAGCTTTATTTCTGCATAGTTGCATGTACCTGAATTGTGGTAAATACAATAACCAAGAAATTATCTAAGTGCCTATTTATCCCCAAATCCTAGAAGAAAAGGGAATGATCTTAGTCCGTTTTTACAAAAGTTTTGAGAATGACTTGACAGTTGTCACAAGGACTGATATTTTCTATTTCAGCTGGAGCAACCATTTGTTTTCCATTTAACAAAGGGATTTGACTCTGCTTTTATCCCTTGACTTCATGTCCTATTCTCTTTAGGGATTCTAAATAGTGGTCAGAATTATTTGGGAATTATATTGATACTATTGGAATCACCCCACAAAAATCCCTGAAGAGGTTTTCTGTTAAGAACATCAATCTCAGTATTGACTTGGCTGGGGGTTAAATTGTGAGGTAAATCAGCAAATGGAGATTTAGAATCTTTGTTCTTTGATATTTATATTGACGACAATGAGAGCCTGTGTGCATTTCCATGGTCTTCCTGACAGCAAGACCTATTTTTCAGCGTTATCTTTGTACTCTTAATTATTTAGCAAGTGCATGGCAGTTAGTAGGGGTGTCAATATATATTTGTTGAAAAAAATGTATGAAAGTTCACAGAAAGATAATTGTATCATTACATTGAAGACTTCAAATACAGTGATTATATGGTGCAATTTAAAAAGCCAGGCTTTGTTAAACATTAATTTGTGTCTTGGGTGTTTTGTTGGTTTTGCAAGCAATTATTTTCCAGAATTCTCTAGGTGTACATTATTACAATTGAGATCCAAGAAATAGAACTTTTTCAGTTCTCAGCTGCTGTGTAAATACACATATTCTACACAACATATATTAAAATCCCTTTTAGTCCTTCTATACAACTCAGATTCTTACATAAGGGAAGTGACATCTTTGGGAATAAAAATTTATTTTGTTAATTTTCAATGGAAATGTGTATACAATTATTCCATGACATTTAAAAATATGCTAATTATTATTTTTTTAAATTAAGCTTGTACATTGACATAGTTTAAAAGTCAATAGTATTAAAAGCCTTATAATAAAACTACCGGTCATTCACACTATGCCTCCCTCATCCCCATCTAGACAGTATATGTCAACTATTTTTGTTCTTATGTTAATTAGGTCTTTGTTTCTATGTACTGTGCTTTACTGCTTTAACACATTTCCATTTTAGGTATTATTTATTGGTTTCCTTCTATGATGGATGAAGATTTAGCTTGTTATGCATCCCCCTCAATCACAAGTTTTCTCTTTCCATGCTTTTAATATTCTTACATTGCATTTTTTGAAGCAATAGCCAGATTTTTATTAATGTTCCTGGTTGAACAAAGTGGTGGGCTCATGCACCTTTTAATTTTTCCTAGAGGAAATACTTGCCTCAGTTTTAGTATAGTTCCTTTCATGTTCCCTTCAATAACATTTTTTTGCAATGCTCCAACATATCTGCTAAATGTCTGTCAAGGATATTTTCCAACTATTCAAATGTCCCAAATGTTCTACCATTTCCCCCCGGGGGGAAATCTCTTTCTAGAGATTTCTGTTCCAGTCAGGGCCAGGTGCTCTCCAGCACTACTGCACAGCCCTCGTCCTAGGTTCACCATCACCTCCTTCCTTGTAGGATACATTCTTGCTCTTGTTTCCTGGATCCTTTTTCTTGGTTCATTACCTCATTTTCTGTAATAACATCTTTATTGAGAGCCTGGTGGGTCTTTGTCTCCTCAACACAGAGACTATGGACATTTTTCTTCTACTATTTCACAGATTTTTCTACTTAATGCCTTAGCCTCCTGCTTTGCATTGATTCAGAAGTTGGCAAACATCTTGAGAGGAGATTGGTTGTGTTGATACTCACCCAGACTCCAGTTATGACATTCCAGCTCCTTGTGGACACCAAAATCTCTACTGCTTTTTTCTTCCTCTAGCTGTGGCTTCTGCCTAAACCAAACCTGAATTCTCAGTGGTTTGGCAAATGTCCACTCCTTCTAGTTTCTTCTACTGTGAACTCTCTATTTTGTGCTTCATTTTTATGGTAGCCCTTGTTATCTTTCCCAGACTTAAGTTAGAATCAGAAAAGAGGATGTGGATAAACACAGACAGCCCTTTCATAACCTGTCAGAAAGACAGGTTGAGCAAACTCCTTTGCCTGAGTGGTTTAAATATTGGATAGGAACCCAACTCTTGGGTGGTTTAGGTAAATCCAGACTGAAGGAAATGCAGGACAGCAGAGGAGTTCCAGAAATTTCTATCCTTTTTGTGTGCAGTCTGGGAACATAAGGTCAGAGGCAGTCTTCTCAGTTGGTTAAATCACGGTGCTAACAAGATAGAGATCCCTGAATGAGTTATTGAGCTTCTAGTGGGGAAAACAACCTGTTTTCCTTTACCAGATTGCATGCCCAAAGCTGGAGAGGTAACTTCCACATCTGACGCAGTGAGGCTGGAGGTGTGATTAGCACAAGCAAAACTGGTGTCATCCAGGAACTGAGGGAAAATCTATGGTTAGTGAAGGTGAGTGGACCTTCTCAGATAAGTACCTGAGTACTAATTTCTCAATGTCAATGAGGACTGTTTACACCCCAAACAATATGAATCGTAGCAATACATAGAGCCTCAAATATTTTTACTTGTGTATACATTTGAACCGCGTGGGGGTTGGGATGGGCTGGGGTAAGATGCTGAAGCTGACCCAGATGCTGTATTAGGGCTCACATGTCTGGCTTTGAGGTGATTCTTTTGAGTTTGCCTGCAGGGGAGCCGTTGAGTAGATTTTGGCTCCAATAAAATTTATCTTTATAACTGCTTATTCTCTGATTAGTCAGTGCTCCCCTAAATACTATAAGTAGCAAATCCTTTTTTGGTTGATGGTACTGGATATAGCCACATTCTCTTCTTTATCTGTGATTTAGGCTGAAAACTTAAAAGATCATTTATAATTTTTCATTAAACTTTCTGTGCATCTGTATTAGAATGATACAGAAGACCTAAGTAGACATTTCTCCAAAGAAGACATACGGAAGGCCAACAGGCACATGAAAAGATGCTCAACATCACTAATTATTAGAGAAATGCAAATAAAAACTACAACGAGGTGTCACCTCACACCAGTCAGAATGGCCGTCATCAAAAAGTCTACAAATAATAAATGATGGAGAGGGTGTGGAGAAAAGAGAGCCCTCCTACACTGTTGGAAATGTAAATTGGTGTAGCCACTATGGAAAACAGTATGGAGGTTCTTAAAAAACTAAAAATAGAGTTACCATAAGATCCAGTGATCCACTCCTGGGTATACATCTGGAAAAAACAAAAACTCTAATTTGAAAAGATACATGCACCCCAATGTTCATTGCAGCACTATTTACAATAGCCAAGACATGGAAGCAACCTAAGTGTCCATCAACAGATGAATGAATAAAGAAGATATGGTACATATATACACTGGGCTACTACTTGGCCTTAAAAAAGACTGAAGTATTGCCATTTGCAGCAACATGGATGGACCTAGAGAATATTATACTTAGTGAAGTAAGTCAGACAGAGAAAGACAAATACTGTATGATATCAATTATATGTGGAATCTAAAAATAACACAAATGCATCTATATACAAAACAGAAACAGACTTACAGACATAGAAAACAAACTTATGGTTACCAAAGTGGACAAGGAGGGAGAGAGGGACAAATTAGGAGTATGGGATTAACAGATACAAACTACTACACTTAAAATAGATAAGCAACCAGTATTTGCTGTACAGCATTGGGAATCATACTCAATATCTTGTAATAATCTATAACGGAATATAACCTAAAAAAATAACTGAATCACTTTGCTGTACACCTGAAACCAACACAATATTGTTAATCAACTATACTTCAATTAAAAAATCTGCCAACTATAAACATACGTATTAAAAGAGGAGAGGTTAAAGTTGCCCTCAACTATATCGCTGTTATCATTGGGTTAATAGGAGGTTTCAGAGAGAGTAAAAGCATCCCATGTCCCCCATAATGAAGGAAGGACGTAAGCACTGGGCAGTGGGTCACAGCCTGTTGTTGGACCAGTGGGAAGAAAGACCGGGGTAGCAGGTGATTTCCCCCTGTAGCTGTGGATCTAGTGCCATGGAGGCCTGGTGTGGCCACCTGAGCGCTGGCCTTGGCCTCTGGACGAAGAGCCTGACTGTGAACTTGCCAAAGACCATCAGACTTGCTGACGGCTTCCTGATGTCCCTGGTGTATGTGGGCACAACTGACTTTCCAGAATAAATCAGACAAAAATCTGAAGGACATTGGGGAGCAGGTAGTATTTTCTTGTATATTTCCAGTTGCACGTTGGGACTTTGGAAGTACCACAGGGCATTGGAATTGATTTTTATATATTTAATATGGGTGGTGTTAATGGCTTATAGGTTTCTGTAACATTAGGCACAGCGAGAGGTGTCGGCCTTGAGCCGGTTTCAAAGGACTTGGGAAGAATGCTTTTTTATTATTTATTTTTGAGTCAGACTGAGAAATCTGTCAGTTATTTTAGTTTACGTGTATATGTGAAATCTTGAAAGATGAGAATTTCAGGTAATCATCATAAGATTTTTTTGTGTTTTTAGGCAACTTATGTTGGTGTGCTTGGGATATTGGTGATAGAGACATTAGTGAAACATTCTTTCCGTGTCCTACAAAAGTGCCTGTTCTCCAGTGCATTAGAGGCGATTTCTGTTAATAGAGTATATTTCCATAGAAGAGATTAGTTTGTGTTTACTCCAGTCTTTTTTATTCCAGATCGTTTGTGTAACCACCTCCATTTTTTCATGCTTTTGGGTTTTGGTTAACTCTGTCTAGTGCCTAAAAGTGCAGTTTTTCAGACTCCTTCTCATCCAAACTCTGGGAAATGGAGAATTGAGATTTTATTTTCTGAGGCAGGGTTTAGCATCTTGAAATGCTGAGTTTAAGTTTTGGAGAACAGTAAAGATTACAATATACGGAGTGTATTTGTAATTTGGAAAACAGTCTCATTTTTTTCTATTTTTTGGAAGAATTTATGCATTTCTTTATTGAATGTTTGCTAAAATTCCCCAGTGAAGACTTTGGATTCTGAGTTTTCTTTGTGATAAGAATTTTTAAGAGTGCATTCAATTTATTTAACAGGGATAGAACCTCCTATGTTCATAATGAGACAGGTCAAAAGTTGTGCATGGCAATATGTTCATAAAAGCAAAAACAATTATACATACAAATACAAGCAAACACAAAGCAATAAAAATATATAGAAACAAAAATAGACAATAAGAAAATTAAAAATTCAGTAACAGAAGAATGGGTAGATGATTTGTGGCATGTACATAACATTGAATACAATACTACCATGAGTATACATGAATTAGACTTACATGTATAAAAAGGAAGACTTGCTAGGAAAATACAAAGTTATGTGAGAAAGGTTAGTTGCAAAAGGCTATGTCCTTAGGGATATATAGGATTCTGTATATTGTTAGGGATACAGATATGTACCTCTGTACCACACACATATACATGCTATAGAACTCTAAGGAAGTGTGTGTACGTAGTAACTGCTAACTGAAGGATTCTTCCCTCTCTTCAATTCTGGGAAGTAAATAAAGAGAATAGGATCAGGGAAATTCAAGAAAGGGGATATTCATGGCATTTATTTATTATTTTAGAAAACTTTTAAACAAATATGACAACATTCTGTTAAACATGAGTGGGAGTATATGAGTTTTATTTAATTACTGGATGGACTTTCTGTATGTTTTAACTATTTCATAATCATAAATTATTCTAAAGTGTAGATGTGACCCCATTTTCCCATTAGAGGTAGACATCTGTCCCTGGAACAAGAACAATGGTGAGGAAAGGTCACACATACTACTTTCAGCTCATGAAATAAAATTGCAGTGACAGCTGACTGAGAGAGTGAAGCCCAGGTCTTGCATCTTGGGCCCTGGTGATCAGAGCCAAGTAAAGCATCTTTTTTGTCCTCTGCTTAGTAGATGCTGTATTTATTAGATGCTATACTTATTGGATATACTTGGAGTTATGATTATACCATGTGGGAGAAATTCTGTCAGATTTAGAATCCCAAATATATGTATATGTAAATATATATGTAATATATGTGTATTACATATGTAAATATATGTATATGTTAATGTATATGTATACAAGCAAGAACAGTGAGACAAATTCAACAGGATGACGTTTTACAGTTCCATACCTGGATTCAGAATAAAACTTGCTCCACAACAGGATGGTGGAGATGCAGGTATTGGTAGAAGTATAAAGCAGTGAGTGAGTCAGAAGGCGGTGTTCAAATGTGAAAATGGCCATTGTAGGATGTCGAGGTGAGACTTTGTCTGGGGACTCCAGCAGGCTAAACTAGGGTCAGAAATTGGAAGGAGGGGAAATCTGATGTGAGAACCAGGAAAACTAGTTCATCACAGGAGCCCAGCCTGTAACAGTGGCATCTGTACTCACTTTTGTGCTCTCTCTCTGTTTATCTCAATTCATAAAATTGTGTGAACTGTCTTGCTGAACTTTACCCTAAATAGGGCCATGTCAGTAGTGAGTCACTGCTGAGTGGATCTTTATTTTAACCTAAGTCTACGCTGGTGATGGTAAAGACTCACTTTGTGCATAAAGCACTTAAAAACATCACTTTGCCTTAAGCAATAAAAATGTTTGATGGTTATAACTCCCAAGGAGAAACTGTTGGAAACCATGGTTTCAACAGATAACAACTGCTGAAAAGATAACTACATTTTTTTGAAAAAGTGTCAGGAAATTTGTTCATGGAAGAATTTTCTTGACTTTTTTTAGTCAGAATGATTCATGATGTGGGGAGGTAAGAATATTAAGAAAATATATTAAAAGTGAACTGAAAAATTTGTTGAGGTGAGAAAGTGACTTGTTAAAATTTTTAGAGATATATATGTATATAAGTTATATATATAAAATATGTAGTATATATATTAAAATTTTTTTTGCATAAAACTGACTCAGAGAAAAGAGAATGACTTTAGATCAATGTTTTTCAGATGAATTAAAATGTTTGATACTACCGTTCCCTGTTGTTTGCTTTGTATCAGTAGACAAGATTAGAATAGATTGGAATGTGTCCCAAGACAGAGTAATTTTGTTTCTTGAAGCATTTTTCAGGTGTATGGGTGTACCCGTGTGTATGTATATGGGTGTGTACTAAATCTTGATGCAAAATGTATCCTTTGTTGTTTTAACTGAGGTATAATTTATGTACAGTAAAATGCATAAACATTAGAGGTATAGCGCAATGATATTTACATATATGTCTACACTCATGGAATCATCCCACAAAAAATTAGTGAAAATTTCCCTTTTCATAAAATGTGCCCTGTTGTTTTACAAGTTTATTGATCTTCCTATATAAGCCTCTTTCCTTATCTGAACAATTTGCTGGTCTTTATCTCTGTTATCTGCCATCCTTCCATCCTCTCACATCAGTGTGGGTATGTGTTTTTCTTCCTTAAAATAAGTGTAAAGTAATAGCTAGCATTCTTATTAATACCAGCTGAAGCTTTTATATTAATTAAGATGTAATTCACATACCATAAAATTTACCCACTTAAAGTATGTGATTTAATGGTTTTTAGTGAATTCACAGTATTTTGCAATGATTACCATTATCTGATTGCACAACATTTTCATCACCTCAAAAGGAAACCTTGTCCTCATTAGCAATCATTCCACACACCCCTCACCCAACCCCTGGTAATTACTAATCAACTTCCTGTCTTTGTGGATTTGCCTGTCCTGGACATTTCAAATAAATGAAACAGTGTAATTTGTGGCCTTTTGTGTCTGGCTTATCTCACTTAGCATAATGTTTTCAAGGTCCATGCACATTGCAGCATTCCTCTTTTTTTTTTTTTTAAGAAATTGTAAGGAAAGTACACCATGTAAAGTTCTCTTTCTCGTTGTGAGATGTTAAGACCATGTAAGTTCTTTCTTTTTTTTTTTTAATTTTTATTTATTTACTTATTTATTTATGGCTGTGTTGGGTCTTCGTTTCTGTGCGAGGGCTTTCTCTAGTTACGGCAAGCGGGGGCCACTCTTCATTGCGGTGCGCGGGCCTCTCATTACCGCAGCCTCTCTTGTTGCGGAGCACAGGCTCCAGACGCGCAGGCTCAGTAATTGTGGCTCACGGGCCTAGTCGCTCCGCGGCATGTGGGATCTTCCCAGACCAGGGCTCGAACCCGTGTCGCCTGCATTGGCAGGCAGATTCTCAACCACTACGCCACCAGGGAAGCCCACAGCATTCCTTTTTATGGCTGAATGCTATTCCATTGTAGGCATATACTTTTTTGCTTATCTGCTTATCATGACATTTGGGTTGTTTCTACTTTTGGGCTACTATGAATAATGCTCCTATGAACATTTGTGCACAAGTTTATGGTGGAGATGTGTTTTTAGTTCTCTTGGTTCTATACCTAGGGGTGGAATTGCTAGGTCATATGGTAATTCTATAAATAACTTTTTTTTTTAACATCTTTACTGGAGTATAATTGCTTTACAATGGTGTGTTAGTTTCTGCTGTATAACAAAGTGAATCAGCTATATGTATACATACATCCCCATATCCCCTTCCTCTTGCATCTCCCTCCCACCCTCCATATCCCACCTCTCTAGATGGTCACAAAGCACCGAGCTGATCTCCCTGTGCTCTGCCGCTGCTTCCCACTAGCTGTCTATTTTACATTTGGTAGTGTATATATGTCAGTGCTACTCTCTCACTTTGTTCCAGCTTACCCTTCCCCCTCCCCATGTCCTCAAGTCCATTCTCTACGTCTGCGTCTTTATTCCTGTGCCCCTAGGTTCATCAGAACGTTTTTTTTTTTTAGATTCCATATACATGTGTTAGCATATGGTATTTGTTTTTCTCTTTCTGACTTCACTCTGTATGACAGACTCTAGGTCCATCCACCTAACTACAAATAACTCAGTTTCGTTTCTTTTTATGGCTGAGTACTATTCCATTGTATATATATGCCACATCTTCTTTATCCATTCATCTGTCCATGAATGTCCTAGCTATTGTAAATAGTGCTGCAGTGAACATTGTGGTACATGTCTCTTTTTGAATTATGGTTTCTCAGGGTCTATGCCCAGGAGTGGGATTGCTGGGTGGTATGGTAGTTCTAGTTTTAGTTTTTAAGGACCCTCCATACTGTTCTCCACAGTGACTTTTTGAGTAATTGACAAACTGTTTCCCAAAGTGACTGCACCACTTTGGCAAGAAATAGTCTGTCACTGTGGTTTTGGTTCACAGTTACTTTCCTGCATAGCTAATAACGTGGAACATATTTTCATGTGAAACTTTGTTTCAAGTGTTTGGTTAATTTCTGGAATTCTGGTAAAGTTGACCATTTTGCCAGTGTTTGCTTTGCTTTTAGGGAGGAGATGATTTTTTTGGAGGTTTTTACTACTCCACTATTCCCAATGATATCTTTCTTTTTTCTTCCCTCCATGCATTCCTTTTATTTTTTTGTCTAAACTAGCTCACACAAGAGAATAGTAATTGTCAGTTACTGGGCTCTGGTACATAACAAGTTAACTGCCATCTGACCAACACATGGTCAGCTTAAAATACAGGACCTGGTTTGTGTGTCTTGAAACATTCTTGCACCACAGGGATAAATCAATTATTTTTCACTCTTTGTCAGACAATTCATAGATCTCCATTCTTTGGTAGCAGTTATAGGAAATTATTGTTAGGAAACCTAATGCCTTTGGTGGCGTTAGGTTTCCTTGACTTTTTTCTGATACCTGAGGTCTTGTTGCTATCTTCACATTTGAAGCTGTCACCTCCCCCTCTTCTTACTGACTGGCTTCAGGAGAGAAATACATTCACCAATCAGCCCGGGCTAGGGATCCTGACCCTTGCTTAGACCTTGTCTATGGACTCTCCTGCTGCAAACTCTTGTTGCCTCCTGGGAGTGCGGGTTTAACGACTGCGTGCCTTCTCCTGATCCCACAAAGCCAGATGACTGCTGACAGCCTCTCTTTTGTTCTCCCTGCAGTGGAGCCCTGAAGTGCCCAAGTCTGTGTGCTTTCTTCCAATACCTCAGAGTTGGGCCAGCTTTCTGCACATGCTGGTGAGACATATGCACAGGCTCTCACTCACTCGCCTTGGGGACTTGTTTGGGGAGCCAGTCGTGGGAGGAGGTGAGGTGCTCGGAGCATTGGGGGTGCATAGGGGGTGTCTGGTGGGCCGGTTGGGTGGGGGGGTCTGCAGCGCCAGGCACAGAGGGCTTAGAGGCTATGATCGGGAGTTTGGGTTTTATTCTAAAGATAACAGGAAGCTGCTGAGAGGTTTTCAGATGAGGAATGACTTTGACTCACATGTGAGATATACATGGACAGACGGTGAGGAGATGGCAAAGGACGGGGGCGACAGTATCAGCCGGTGGTACCCAAGAGGCTGTGAAACATCAGGAGCTTTGTGATTGTTCAGGGCAGAGATGGTGTCAGCCTGAACTAGGGTGAAGCCAGTGGACATACAGAGAATCAGACAATTAAAAATATGTTTGGGGAATAAAATGACCAGGACTTACTGAGGAATTCGAAAAAGAAAGAATCAAGGGAAAAATCTAGGTTTGTATCTTCAGCAACTTAAATCCACCTGCCATTTACTGCGATGGGCAAAACCTGGCAGGCAGGAGTTTGAGGATAATCAAACGTTCTGTTTATTACTGTCCCACAGATGAGGGCTTGGACTGAACTGGAAACGCTTTCGGGCTCTAATATGAAATACGGCTTTATTCAGTGAGGGTCTGCTCACGCTCAGTCCTTGATATAAGTGTGGTGAGTTTCCCCTGCCTGAGGCAGCCAGAGCCCTGGGAATCTACGCAGCTTTGCCCTCCACCCACAGCTATGCAAGACGTGAAGCACCGATGCTAACTTTATGCTAATCTGTTCCTAGTCCCTGAAATAGCTTCTGTATTCACACGCGGTGCAGCTATTTCCATGGATGCAATTTTTCCTTTAGTTTTCTCTCCCTTATTAAATCTAATTCTTCTCCTGAGAACTATTTTCTGCAAGCTCTTTGACCTCAACTGGAGAAGACCAGCTGTACAAGCAGATGAACCAAAAAGGCACTTAGGATGCCCAAGCCGCGTGTAGAGTGTGAGAGGATTCGGTTACAACACGCTGGAGAGGGGAGGGACTTAACGGGGGTGGGGGGGGGGGGTGCGGGGGCAGTTGGCCAGCCCTCTTTAAATCTTTATCACCAAAGCAGCAGGTAAAAGGCAAATCTGTTTTCCTAAAACTGCACAATACAGAGTTATTAAGGCACCAGATTGTATCTTTGCCTCTTTGCAGCTGGCATCTTAATTGGCTGTGCTATTTCTGTAACGGCTGCTGGAAATTCTGCCCTTTCTCCATCCGCTTGGCCAGCTTCTCATCCACAGCGCATCAGATGCATTTAGGGTTTGTCGCTGGCACAAGATGTCGATGGGTGCCTCGTTCACTGGTGACGAAGCCTTCCTCCAGGGGCCACTCAGGAGACCGGGGGGGAAATGAACCGCCCAAGGGAGATGGTTCTTAAGAACAGTTGGACAAAACAGCACTGGAAGCCTGGGAGGGTCTCTGCAGAGGTTGTTTAAGGCTGGGGTTTGCCAAATAGGATATGGGTCTCCCAGGAGCTAATTATCAGGAGCCAGCGAGCAGGCTCAGTAGCAGGTGAGCTGGGGCTTCTGTGAGATCAGGTGAGGCGGCTCTGCAATTGCCTGGGAGGGGGAGGCCCGTGCAAAGCCCGGGGATGTTGATGGTCTCCTTAGTGATTGCGAGGGCCTCTCCCGGCCTGGGTGTGGCCTCCTTCCCAGGAATCCAATCTACTTAAAGTCTTCGCTGGTGCGGCAAGGAGGAAGAAGCTGGACAGGGTGCAGCTCTGGGGTGGTCGCCGAACTCTCCCTCTGCTGTGCCTTTGTGTGGTTCCTCGAAGCCAGCGTCAGGAGATGAGGCCTGTATTCTGAACCTGCCCCTTCGCTTCTTACGTGAGCTTGGGCAGCTCCTTTCCCCACTGGGCCCAGCTGCCTGGCATCTGATGATGTTGGGTGAGATTTTTTTTCAAGGGTCCATCCACCCCTTCTGTTCTCGGTTCCCCTGACGTCTTGGAATTTTTCTCCACCAACTTGGGGAGTCAGTGCCCCGCACGAGCTCGTGTGCAGAGGAAATCTCAGGGCGGGCGAGAGGGCCGACCCGTGTCTCTGCTTCTGGCTTCAAAGGTAAGAATTGCGTGTTGACTGATCTGTGTGCAAAACAGCCCAGTCAGAGGGTGCCGCCGGGGACCCACTGTGCCCTGGGTGCCTGGAACACCCGAGAATCCTGATTTGTTTCGACGATCATGTTTTCAAGTCAGCTTTTCCACCAACCCTTG
This sequence comes from Balaenoptera physalus, assembly GCF_965194825.1. NCBI lineage: Eukaryota > Metazoa > Chordata > Mammalia > Artiodactyla > Balaenopteridae > Balaenoptera > Balaenoptera physalus. The sequence continues at coordinate 37,883,361 of NC_138902.1, read as the reverse complement.
ATCTTTCGATTAGAGCCCGTCAAGAACTTTATTTTTAAAAATTGACCTTTCCGCTCAGCTCTCCCTTAAAGGTCAATCAAATGCGTCCTAACACCTGAAGGTGTCCTAGAAGTTTAGATTGTTTTCGTGTCCTTAGTAGTTATTTATCTACTTCTATCAAAATGCACTTTTGTTTCTTATTCTCTGTGAAATGGGTTTTCCCTGCTACCTTTTAAGGAAGTCTTTCTTCGTTTATAAAAGAACCAGCTATAATCTTTAATCTCTAATCACAAAATCTAGGGTTGATTGTTCAAAAATTATGCAGACTAATTTTGGTATTTTTAGGAAATAGTTTATCATTTGTGAAGAGCCAGCCAGTTTATATCAGAGGATAAATAAGGGAACAGGATCTAAGCCTTATGAAATGCAGGGAAAAGAGAACTAGACCATGAGTTTGTCGTGAGAAATCAATTTCCTGGATGATTCCAGGAAAGTACTTAGGATATTGCCTGGCTCTTAGGAAACAGCCAACAAATGTTAGTGCCTGTGTGGACTTTTAAAACATTGCTTATTCTACTTTATTTGGAGAGGTGAATTCAAAACTTTTGGCCAGAGTTGGGCACGTGAAAGTTGGTTGAAATATTGGATTAAAATAAGAAGAAATGGCAACTCCTGAGCTACACAAAAGAACAGGGCACAGGGCTAAGCTCACGGACCCTGAGTGTGAATCCCAGCCTGCCTCGCGAATGGCTGTGCTGCACCGTGGGCTTATTTCCCCTCTCTGTGCCTTGGTGGTCTCATTTTAAAATGGGGAGTCTAATCATGGTACTTTTCTCGAGTGGGGTGTGGGTTGTTGTGAAGATTAAATAAACTCTTAGAAAAAGTACTAAAAATGGTACCTGGTGTATATCAAACATTCAACAAGCTACCACTGAGTTTGGGCAGGAGCGGATATTGAGTATTTTTCAGATGAACAAATCCGTGGATACTAAATTGGAATTTGAGGCCAGTGCGTTCATTCACTACTTTATTAGGAACAATCTTTACAAATCCGCGGCAGTGTTTCAGTGATTCAGATGCCAGACTTCCATTCTGTATTTGTAAAATGTCATGATCTGCCTGGATGCACGTGACAGCGTCTCTGACGTCAAAGGAAGAAGGGACCCCATAATCCCCAGGGTTTTCTCCTGGGGGGCGTCGTGGCACCGGGCTGAGCCTTCTCCTCCCATGTGTGTGCCAGTGGCTGGGCATCTGTTCTGTGAGGGGTGGTTGGAATTCAAATGTGAAAACTGGTCTCAGACGTGAAAGAAATCCTAAGTTCATGTGTTGAGGGAAAACTGATAATCGTGGGATGTGTTTTAAGAAGTTTAGAAAGATTTATAACCCAAAAAGAATGAAACAACACTTGCCCGTTCAAGGGTTAGTTATTAGGTACATGAGGAAACCCTGTGTGTGGAAGACGGTGTTTTAGCGTTCCTTAGTTACCTGTGTGTTAATTAAGGGTTAAGCAGATAGAATGATGAAAGCCATATTTATTATTAATGGAGCAAATTAACCACATCTGACAAGTCCAGTGAATTTATTAGGTTCTTTCATGCCTGGAGCTCCATGAGACGGCTACAATCTACCTTGAACATTTCCACAATTTCTGTAAATAAAACGTAAATGTCAGCCGAATATAACTAATTGCTGTTATCCATGTTTCCTGCTCTTTTCCAAGGCTGGGAGGTGACATCTCTTCCAGGAAGCCTTTCTGATTGCAGTTAACTGTGTTATTTCTCTCTGCTCGGAGCCTCAGAGCATTCCCATGTATTTCTCTTAGAGTCTCCCGTTGTTCTTTGGGTTAGTGGTTTGTGAAACTCCCATCTTGTCTACCAGATGAAAATGCCTTAATGGTCAGCGGTTTTGTTCTTTCGGGGTGTGAATGACGGCGTGTCCAGTTACAGAATGTCTCTGGCAGACAGGAGTCAATCCATAAGTTTGTGTTATACTAATGGATGTTGAGCATAAAATCAAGGATGGGATTAAGATTAGACATGTGAGAGGAAAGAGACCACTAGTGATTTGGGTTAAAAAAAAAAAAAACTAATGCCCACAAGGAAGAGTAGAAGGTAGATGAATAGACAATTTCTGATCATCAGGCAACACCAGGCAGCCAGTGATTCGGGAGTTTGGCTGTGCCCAATGTGGCGTTCCTTTGAAATGCCAGGCGGGGCACCTGCGGGTGGAGCAGACAGGTGACGTCCTTGGGCTCTGGGCCCTGAGTCACTCTGGGCCCCTCAATGCTGAGCAACGGGGATGGAGCCAGAAGGGCTTCAGCAAAAGGTGGAAAAGTGACTAGAGGACGAAAAGTTCAAGGTCTTACACCATCAGGTCTGCTGAGTGACAATGAATATAGAAATTTTTAAAAAAAGGAAAACTAGGGAAAAAATATTTAGCTTGATTTGGCAGAAGGATAAACTAGTAAAATCGGGGCACATCTTTTAATGGAGTCTGGTGGAAGTGGGTGAGGAATCTTGACAGTTTCCGACCAGAGAGGGCTAGTTAGGGTAAAATATGTGATGAATCAGACAAGTCTGACAAACAAAAACAGGCTTTAAATTTTATCTGCTTTTGCAAAGATGTTGGATTCTATTTTTTCTGCCTCCTCTTTCCCTCCTTGGCTGTGAGTCCTGGACCACTTGGAGAATCCGCTGAAAGAGACGGAATTCTCCCTGGGAAGATGCACATATAGATGCAAACTTTGGACTACAGTTCAGGGGATCATCCCTGGGAACCTTACCATGGACCTTTGAGGTCCCCCAGACCCACAGCGATAGCTCCCGGCCCTTCCGTAGCTGCCAGGCTGCTTCCTGCCCAGGCTGGCTTTGGACGCTGGCCCCGGTGCCCTTCCAAGTTTCTGTGACGTGTCCCCTGGCCTCCAGCCAGCAACATTCACACGGCTCTGCACATTTCTTTATCCAAGACAGCAGCAATGCTTCTGCAATGCTTATCCAAGCATTCTGCGATGCTTCGGCAGAGCTAAGTTCCTTTTTCTTGTCTTTTCACACAATTTTTCAGTGTCATCAGCAAGCAAAGCTCCCTCTCTAAGGATTGTTGGGAAGTCTTGGCCGAGGATTACATGGGAGCCAGTCGGGGCTTTGGCATTTTGTGCCTCTGACTTGCCATCCTGAGTCCATTTGGATGGAGGGGGCAGAGCGCTCCTGCTCACCACGCTTTGGATTAGTTTCTCGACTGATGAGGCGGCACTGACAATCTCCTCCCTCGAGCCAGCGTGCCGGGCAAAGCAGTTGAATTTTAAGGCACTGCATAAAGTTGTGAGGAAGGGGCCGCTGTCAGAGCACCTCAAGTTTAATGAGAGGAAGTGCTGGAAAAGCAGAGATGAGTGAGGTATGGGAACCCACATTAACTGGGCACCAACTGCGTGAAGTCAGACTGTATACCAGGCAACTGTAAGCCACTCTGTGAGGGAGAAGTAGTTATCCCCATTCTACAGATGAGAATGTAGTTTGACAGAAGGTAAGTAGTCTTCTTCCTCAGGAGGCACTATGTCCCTGTTGATGAGGGTTGGGATTGAGGCTGAGATGGGATTTGGGCACGGGAGCAGCGCGGTTGAGAACTGCATTTTTGAGGTCAAAGAGACAGCCAGAAGCGGCTTTAAATGGTGGATTTGGGGGCTGTGCTGCAGCCTGGTAGAAGGGAACTCATTTTGTTTTTCATTAAAGTCGGTCAGGGAGAAGGTTCATCCTGTCTCTCTGGCGGACCAGTAGCTCATGGTCTGCCGTAGATGTTCTGTAGTAGCCTTGCTGCATCATAGCCAGAACTCAGACCGTATTTTAGGGCTTCTTGTGAATTACTGTTTATAAGGCCCTGCCCTGCAGCTTGTGCTATAGAAATATTTCATCTAGTAATTGTGTCAGAACTGGCCTGTCAGCAAAGGGAGTCGCCGTAACCATCATTACCCACATTTCACTCCTCCACGCCCCGTGTTCACTTGAGTCACCTGCCCCTGTGTGTTGTCATCCTCAGGAATTTCCAAGAGGGCCAGGAGGGTGCACACCTGGTTTTAGCTTCTGTGCTTTCCATTCCCTCAGGCATTGTAACAGGACACATTCAAGATGATTATAATAGTATCTCTGTTGACCTGGGTTCTATTGTGAGGGAGAATGGTTGTGGGGGCCCCCAGCCCATCAACCCAGGATGAGTACATTCTCTGAGACAGAAGTAAACTTTGTTGTTTTAAGTCATCAAGATTTGGGGGAAGGGGGTACTTGTTACTGCATCATAACCAAGCTGGCACTGACTGATACTTCCTCCAGCGCTGGTCTTAAATGAACACCCAATTTGCCACTCATATCTTGCACTGATGTTATCTCTCCTCCCTTAAATACCTGCATGACTCACAGCGCTGCCTTGAAACCTGGCCGTTTGAATTGATTCTCCATCACCAGTCTGTCCCAGAGTATGAGCAGTTATCTCCTTTGAAAAATATAAGCCATTGTCTTTCCTGGCTCTTAATTTCTAGAAGATCAAGGTTGATGGTGTATGAGGTGAAACAGGGTGTCTTTTCCTTTCACACAGCCTTTTCTCCCCCAGGAATGTGGGCTCCACCAAGCACTCATGGGTGGGTCGGACAGCTTGAAGTAACGGCAGCTGTGCTACACCAGGGCTCTCACTCTGCTCTGCATAAAGCTCACTTTATCCGCCTTCTTCACGTAGGAGGGATTTGCTTTTAGAAGCCTGGTGTCTCTCTTTGATATTTGCCCTCTGATGCCTCACATAACTATCGTAGGCTGTTGCCTTGCTAGACACATGGAAGGTTTGAATTATTTTCCCAGGGAACTCCTCCTCTGCTCCCATATAAATTAGAGGAAGCAAAGAGAGAGCAGGGAGAGAGCAGAAGTGTCCCTTGTTACCATGTGTGAGATAATTTCTGACAGCTCTGAAAATGCCACTTGGCTGTTTGAAAATTCATAGTATGAGGATGAAGCAGTTGGCTCCAAACAATGGGTTAATGTGCATTGGCATCACAGGTTAGTGGCCGTTAGTAACAGAGAAATGAACAGATTGTGCCTTCTCTGGGGACAGACACTCTTCACATGTATGAATAGTGTATTTCTGACTTACTAGTCATCCTTAACACCCGGGGAGCACCTATTTCAGACTTATCTGCCCTGCCCGCCCTAAATAAAATACCAGGATATCTGGATGAGGGGTGAAAAGGACAAAGGTGGGTTCTGCGGACCCTGGTCACTAACATGGGCGCCATAAGCTGGTTGGTGGTTTCCCCCTTTGTCTCCGTTCTCATTAGCATCTATAACCAAAGCCTTCATCTTAAGCCTCTTGGCACGGTGAGGAGTGAAACTGGCCTATGAATTGCTGTTAAAAATTTTAAAAAATAACAGTAATGGAAATTAAAACAACAGTAAGGGAAATTAGAATAATAACATAATAGCTGCTCCTTAGTGAGCATGTATATCATACCAGACATATATCTTTTATGGACGTAATCTCTAATAATTATGGTACATGTTGGAATAACTTATGGAATAAGTTATGAGAAACCTCCTTTTACAAATAAGGTAATGGAAAGTCAGAACTTGACTAACTTGCCAAAACCCACAGAGTTTTAGTGTCTGAATTTACAAACCCAGATGCATTCTCTGTTGTCTGATTTTCCGTCAAATAAAATATCGAGGCACACTCCACTTAATAACTTCATTGTTATTTTTGGTTCAATAACTCACAACGCTGCCTGTTGGTTGGTTGCACTTTTATATTACCATTAACGTTGGATCATCCCAAACTCCTTGGACTAATTTTCAAGATCCTTCTATGATACAGTCTCTCCCTTATTATTCGAAATAAGTTTATTAAGTTTCTCAACACATGCGTATGATTTACCTGTGTTCACCTGGCCCAGGAATCAGAACCAGTGCCTGGTCCTCACTAGATCTTCCCTTCCCTCCCCTGCTCTGCATCTCCATCCAGGTCACTGTCTCCAGGTCGTAAGCACGCTCTTCCAACACAATGTATGCTTCTTTTGCAAAGAGGCAGAGAATGGATTCATTTGATTAGAATACCCAAGCACTCTAACTTAGTAGAGACATGTAAGGCTGAAGGTAGCTTATGCCTCTGCAGTGACACAATCTCATCCTTTCCTTCTGCTTCTCAGCTCCTTGCACATTCTTACTACCTGTCCTTCTGTTCCAGTCTGATTCCCATCCACCTGCTCTGTTGGTATCACTCTGTCAATGATCTAGGTCTTTCAGCGTGTTTAATATCATGCTCTTCATAAAATTTTCATTCCCTCCTTCTTTCTGGAGCAGCGGTTCTCATCCCTGGACCAGCACTGGCCACACCTGGCACCCATTGATCTGTGGTTTAACAAGCTTTCCAGGTGATCTGGATGCGTGTTATGGCTGAGGAACCAGGGCTCCAGGGCATTTACAATTACTGACCAGGTGTTCCTCCTTGAAAATCTTGCCTGCCTTCCTTATACTTTAAAACTTACATGTCTTTGTTGTTGTAAAGGAACACTTTCCTATTCTCTAATCATTTTTAATTTTCTTACTTTTTTGTTTTCCTCCTGACGCTGATGTTCTTTCCCCTCTTTCATAAGGACCACAATCCTCTTTTACTCTACTTGTGGATTTCTCCTAAGCCTCCTTTGTCCTTCCACTTATTTTTTTATTCTCTATCACTCTCTACTATTTTCAATCACCTCATCTATGCTGTGATTCACACTTAAAGTAGTAATCTAGAAGCTATAATTGGCTCAGACTGTGGAACAAAAAGAAAAAATGGGTTAAAAATATAAGATTAAAATATGAAGGGTGACTCTAGAAGTCCCACCATAATTTTCTACTAGGAGTTTCAGATGGAGAGAATGGAGGTTGAGGAATGAGGTTCATATTCCTAACCAAATAAATGTAAATGAATTAAATTCCACAGTAAAAGAAAGAGACCAGTTTTAAAACTCAGCTGTAGTGTGTAAGAAATATACCTATAATAAATGTTGGAGAGCCTTTGTAAGTAAAGGAGACAAGAATTTTTTAAAGACAAATGCAAAAAAGGGGAAACAAGTGTAATAATACATGGGGAAAAAAGCAAACCCCAAAGCATTTAATATGGTAAAAGATATTTTATACTGAAATATTTAATCTACCCCCGAGCAAATCACAAACCTTTTCAAACTATATAGCTTTAAATTACATATAGCAGAAACAATTAAAATACAACTCAAAAATGACAGTCACAGAGTGAATGTATGCTTCACTCAGAATTGCCAGAATAAGGATACAAGCGACACAGTAATATGACTACTTCAATAAAACAATTAGCCAGTGTGATATCTGTTTGTGCTCAATGAATACTATGTAGTCATTTTAAACACAATGGAATATTAACCAAAAAATAATGTTGTATCAGGCAGGAATGGTAAGCTCAGATTTTAAAAGGGAAAAATCAAATATACAATATTCACTTAAAACAATGTAACAAACTTAGTAATCACAAGATAGCAATCAAAAACAAACATCAGATGCTATTGCCCTGCCAACACTGTCTTTTTGGAGTCAATAATTAAAAACAACAAACCAAAACTCTTAAATAACTGGTGTTAATAAGAAAATATAATGAACAGCATTTTAGAAGTTAGTAACAATGAATGAAGTTCATACAAAAACTTGGGGTGCAGCTAAGGTTGTATTCAAAGCAGGAGTGTTGCAGTGGCGAAGCACATGGTTATTGAAACCAGCCTGCTTTTTACCCAGGTCTGCTATTTACTTGCCATTTATTTTCTTGTGTGACTTTGGGCAACTTATGTAACTTGTCAGTTTTCTAATTTCTAAAACTGGGGTAATGGTAACATAAACAATACATTAAGAAAATATATACACACAATACCACATGTAAACACTCTGAAGGCACTAGAAATGGCTCCTATAAAATATAGCTCTGTGTTAGAACTGAGTGCTCAACTCAAGATAGGAAAAGACTAGTAAAACAAGTCTAAAGAAAGTAAAGAAGTTACAGTTAAAAGCTAGTCAATGAAAATAGAAAACAGTAAAAGGGTATTCTTGATCAATAAAACAACAACAACAACAAAACCTAGTACTTTGAAAGAACCAATAATATGGATAAACCTTTGTCAAATTAAGAAAAAAATTAATTGACACAAATAGCATTAGAAATGAACGGGAGTATGAGCATTGTTTTTTTAAGAAATCACAGTTTTACAGTAACACATTTATGTTTGTAGCTAGTACTGTAATAGTATCTCCATTTTATAGATAAGATAATTGAGAGACAGAGGATAAGTAAGTTTTCTAAGGTCACACAGCATTAAGTGGTAGAGCTGGGATGTCTACAAATATTCAGGTGCTGGAATAAATCTCATAAATTATAATGTGAAGAAACCTTAAAAATTAGAAAGGTACGTCATATCCTCAAGTAGAATATTTTAAGGATTTTAATTAAAAAAAAACTTTTTCCCCAAATTAAGCTCTAAGTTCAATGCGATGCCAATAAAAAATTCAAAATAATTTTTTTATGGAGCTAACAATCCAATTTTGAAATTGATTTAAAAGTAAATAACCATAAAAAGAAAGCTGTTGAAAGTTTTCAATTTAAAGAAACTGTAGTATTTTAACAAATGTGGTATTGGCACAGGGTCAGATATGTTGAAAGATGGATTGGGGTACATAGAATATCTGATGAAACTTTTTCTAAATTTGTGGCAAAATCTATGCATATTCATTCTCATATTTTAACAGTAAAAAAAAATAACATCCAACATTGATATGAGTGTGTTGATACTGGGTGTACAAATTGGTTCAGTCGTTCTGAAAAGCAGGTTGGCAATTCAATATATATCAAAACAAAACACAAAAGCAATTCCATTTCTAGCTTTCTATTTTGGAAAAGTGTTCCCATAATACATTGTTCATTAACACAATGTTCATTGTAGCCTCATTTGAAATAGATAAATATTGGAGAGAAAATTAATGCCCATCAATAAAAGTGGTTAGATAATTAATAATGGTTAATTTTTTAATTAACCATTAAACTTTAAAACTTTAAAAAGTGTATTTGTACTATGACGTACTTTTCAGTGGTAAAAAGACTGCTATATGCCTGAGTGCTTGTGGACACACTAACACACAGGTATGCTTTCTTCTATTCTCAGAAAGATACAAAATATTGCCCCAAATATTAAAGTATCATTCTTAAGGAACAAAAATAATTTTCAAAAAATGTGTTTAATATACCCACATTTATATGAAAGCAAAACAAAAGATTTGCATATGTGCAGATATGCATCTAAACACCTACCAGGGGTTTTAGAAACATTTACATCAAAATGGTAATGGAGTTTGCCTTAGAGAGGGCAATGGTATTGGTGTGAGGAGTGATGAAGATTTTCATTTTTCGTTTGTATATTTCTGCATGAGTTACTTGAGACAGTGTTAGTGTGTTCTTTAGAGAATAGTTTTTCAGAAACTCAGGAGTGACATTCCTCTATGCAATAGTAAAATTAAAATTCCATATGTTAATCAGCACAGCCAATAGAATTAGGACTTTTGAGTGGGCACCTTGGAAACCTCTGCTGATTGAGAACGTGTTTGTGGGTGCACAGTTCGTGTTTATTGCAATCCACCAACGGTAACGTGTGTACATCAGCAGGATTGTATGACTACATTCTGCGGAGCTCAGCGTGGACTATGTGGAAATAGAATTTCATTGAGAATTAACTAGGTAAACTCAATTAAAATCATTAAGTTTATTCCTAAACTATAAAAACGAATGCAACTACATTTTCCTGGTGGGAGATGCAGATGGCTGTGCTCTGAATATAGGAGAGCTTAGCTTTATAATGTCGCAAAACAGCATTAAAATATAAAATCTTTAATAGAAAATAAAGACTGTGAATTCCAGTGAAATAATTGGCGGAGGTGGTCTCCTGTAAGACACCCATGGGCCGGTGATTCTAGTACTTTCTTAGCGGTTGACCTAAGCTGGTTGACCTTCAATCACCATTGTGGGATGAGTTGCCCCTAATCTCAGGAAATAGATCAATCTTGAACTCTTTGCTCAAGGATGCCCTGACTTCCCATTAGAGAAGGGACCAGCCACTGCCTGGAACTCCCTTTCTGCAATAACTTTTCAGGCTATGAATATAACATGAAGAAGGGAGAGGCCAAGATTAACCCACTAGGTTAGGCTAAAAAAGCAAAGCCCCGTGCTCAGCAAGATGCCAGGCTGCTGGGCTTTGCGTAAGTGGAGAGAAATATATTCAGCGTGTGTTTTGAAGTTCAAGTTTTAATAGGAAGTCCTCTGCCCCCTTTCACCTCTGCATTTCAGCATCTGCATACGTCAGCTCTTACAACCTGAGCAATAAGTCTAGCCACTCTTGCCCTAAGCATTTTCTGTGTTATTCTAAATTAATGTGAACTTTTGAGCAGCAGTTTACCTAATAATAGCCCTCAGAATACTAAGTAACGTCTTACGGCCTTAATCATATTTGTTGTGCGATCCCAGAATACATTTGGTGAATGGTCTGTACTGGAAGGTTTTATTTTATTTTATTTTTTAAAATAAGTGTTATGGTGCCTATCCAGAAGGTACTACACAACCTAAACAAAACATTTTTCTCAAGGTAGCTCTCAGACCACCGGAGCTAGTAGGGTAACTTTGACCACATGTGGTAATAGTGGTTCTTAAAGGCTGGTCCCTGGCATCTATGTCACTGGGGAACTTGTTAAAAATGCAGTAACTTGGGTTCACTCCAGACCCACTGAACAAGACACTTTGTGGGGAAGGGTGTTGGGGACAGCTATCCATCACCCGACCAGCCCTCCTGGAAGTTCTCACATGTGCGTAAGTCTGAGTATCACAGCTGGGAATGTTAGACCATGAGGCATGTTGAAGGATTGATTGATTGCTCTCATCTATAATCTATTAAACACTGTTTAGACCAGCACTGTGTAAAAGAAAATGTGAGCCACATGTGTAATTTCAAATTTTCCAGTAGTCACGGGAAAAAAATAAAAAGCAGGTGAATTTAACTTGAGTGACACTTTTTAACATGATCCACTCAGAATATCATTTTAATATGGAACCAATATAAACCTATGTATAGGTGTTCTACATTCTCTTGGAAACCCAGTGTATTTTGCACTTACAGCTTATTTCAGTCCAGCCACGATTCAAATGCTCAATAGCCACACGTGGTTGGTGATTGCCATTTGGAAACACAGATTAAAACCCAGTGGAAGTTACAGCCCTTCCACTGGGGAATCTAGGCCTCAATTACATACTTTATTGTGAGCCAGCAGTATTGGGTTGCGTGAAGAATTATTTATCAAATTGATTGAGTCCCAGGTCCTCAGCTGTCTCTCCAATGGGGAGCAGATAGAGCCTCAAAATTTCATAGTGTAGGAGGGCCTTTGCTATCCAGTCTCCATGTGTGCCCTGCTGAGACTGAATATTTGTGTTTTCCCTGTCAGAAAAAATCCATATGTTGACTCTTAACCCCCAGTGTGATGGTGTTGGCCGGGGCACTAGGTCATTAGGTCACAAGGGTGGAGCCCTCGTGAATGGGATTAATGCCCTTACAAAAGAGACCCCAGAGAGCTCCCTCAACCCCTTCCACCACTGAAGACCATTGAGAAGACACAGGTCTATGAACCAGGAAGTGGGCCCTTAAGACATACAATCTGCCACTGCCTTGATCTTGGACTTTCCAGCCTCCAAAACTGTGGGAAATACATTTCTCCTGTTCACAAACTACTGGGTCTATGGTATTTTGTTATAGCAGCTCAAACAGACTGAGACATGCCCCTTCTGGTTTGGGGGAGCTAAGGTGCATCTGGCCCTTTTGTAAATGGTGGTGGAGGACATTTACTCCAGTCTAGTAGAAAAATCTAGGGGATCTTTCCTCAGGCTTATGGAATGAGCAGGAATAAATACCCCTTTTTTCCAAGAAAAGGGAAATGGGAGTAGTGGCCAGTACCAGGGATTTGGTGCCAGAAGCCAGCAACTGAAGCCGGCATCTCTGCAGATTTGCTGAATCTCACTTTTCTTGAGTCCTGTAGGGGCAGTAATTGCCTCATAGGATTGTTGAAAATCAAATATACATGTGAAAACCCTTTGTAAAATACATGGTACTTCAGGTACCTGTCTAGAACCTCGATAAATATAGCTTGTTACCCCAATATATTTCAGATCCTATTCCTTACACCTCAACATTTTTATATAATTGTGTTTGAACCCTCACATCTGGGCATCTTGGCAGGAGGCTTCCACTGGCCCCTAAGACCGCGTAAGTGGTCTAAGCAGTTTCACCCTGGGGAGTGATGGTGCAAGAATATTCAGTTCAGACAGACATCACTGCCATTTATTGAAAGGAGGGTGTGTCTGTGGTTATATCTCTGTCTTTGCCTAACTAACCTCCGTTCATACGGTTTGTCTTGCATTTCTTTGTGTGAAAATGAAGAAGTTTTAGCCTTTCAGCTATCCTATTGCCCCTTTCCGTTCCTTTCTTCCCTTTTATTCATCATCATTTTAATTTGCAGACTGGAAATGAGACTTTCTCCATCCTTAAAAAAAAAAAAATCCTCTGTTTGTTTCATTAGTTGCTACAGTTATTTATACTAATTAGCATGGTTCCTCCTGCTTTATTTAATAAATACTTTTATTTATTCTTGGTCTCTGTCAGGAATAGACCACCTACATTCATGGTATTTTCCTTTCCTCAGATTGTTTAATTTGTCTTATTCATCCTGTCACTAAGGTTCTGCAGTGGATCTTTTCGCGCAAGGCTGTTCCTATTCTTTCTCTCCGCCCACCCTCTGCCCTCTGCTGACCTTGACAGAGAAACTCCTCACTCCTCAAGCTTTTGGCTCTCAGCACCTGTCTCTTTTGCTTTCCCATAAAAACAACAGTTTGAATTCTTTCAATTCCTGGCATTTTTGTATCACACACAGTTTTTAAAGGCTTCTTAGATGATTATACTCTTACATTCTCCTATTAAAGTCCCCACCCCCTACTCCCCACCACGTGTGGACACAGGAGGAGTTTCCAGTCTATAATCCAGAAGAGGGTCCTCTCCAGGACGCGACCCTGCTGGCACCCCTGATGGGACTTCAAGCCTACAGAAGTAAGAAATAGCGTTCTGTCGACGAGGTACCCAGCCCGTGGGTGAGTGGGGACAGCGGCCTGCGCTGGCCCAGACGCCTCCCCCGCTCACCCACTGTGGCCGTGGTCTGCTCTCAGGTGGCATCACCTCTCAGCTGGAGTGGTTCAGTCACCTCGCTGGTCTCCTGCTTCAGTTCTTAACTCTAAATCTACATCTTTAGCACAGTAGCCAGCGTGATCCTATGCAACCCTCGGCTGATTTTTTGTCACCACTTGGCTCAGAATATCCCAGTGGTTCTTCATTTCTCTTGGAGAAATATCCAGAGCCCTAAGCCGACTCCCCAGGCCCTACATAAACTGGCCCCTTTCGTCCCTCCGGTCTCATCCGCAGTAGTTTACCTGGTGCCCCTGCCTTTGCCGCTGCACTGATGTTCAGACGTGTTGCTGCCGTTACACTGGCTGTTTCCTGTGACAGATTTCTCTTCCTCCAGACTGTTTTCTCACCTCCTTAAGAGCTTATTCAAAGGTTCTTTGTCAGTGAGGCCTTTGCTGACCACCCTATTTAAAATTGCAACTCCCTCCCGGGAATCCCTTAATGATCTTTCCTGTTCAGTTTTCCTTTGGGAGCTTCCCGCTTCTAAGATACCACGCTGTACTCCTAACATTTTGTTTGCTGCATCCCCTGTCCCGCCCCCCATATTAGCACATAAGCTCCATGAGGACAGGAATTTTTGCCTCTGTTGTTCCACACACGTGCCCTTTGGGCCTAAACACTGCCTGGCGTGTGGAGGGTCTCAATAAATATTCATTAGATTAATGAATGGGAATTTGGGTGAGACTGTCATGGGGTATATACCAAATGTTTATTTAGAAACTCACTGCGTGTTGTTAAACATCTGAGTTTTTTATCTGATATTCTAGTCTGTTTCTGTAATTCTCTGGTAGTCCATTCTTTTTCAGCATTACATGAGTTGCTTTCTTTTCTGTCTCTCTCTCTGTGTGTGTACATGCATGCACACTTGGATGCAAAATCATTTTGGTCTTTCATGAGGGTTTATGGGTGGACTCTTTGAAGCTCTGTTTCCAAGTGCATGCCTTAGATTGGTGCTGTGGAAAGGCAGCTCCCTGGCAGTGTGGCCCACACACCAATCGGAAGGCTGCTCATTGCAGACATAAAGGCTTGATGAGGCCAGGGGACCCATCTGCCTTACACTCTTGGAAGTTTGGAGTATGTTGTCTTTCCGTGGCCGGAAAAGACTTATTGACAAAGTAACTCTCTTAATCTGATCTCAGAAGAATGTCATCATGGGGAAATGTATGAGTGGCTGTAGTTCCCTTTCCTTCTCTCCACATCATGCATCCTCAAAGCTTAATGCCCGGGACTTCCGTGGTGGTCCAGTGGTAAAGAATCCGCCTTCCAATGCAGGGCACGCGGGTTTGATCCCTGGTCGGGGAACTAAGATCCCACGTGCCACGGGGCAACTAAGCCCGTGCACCACAACTACTGAGCTTGCCCGCCTCAGCTAGAGAGAGAAAACCCTCACGCCACAATTAGAGAGAAGCCCATGCGCTGCAACAAAGAGCCCCCGCGTCGCAACAAAAGATTGCACGCGCCGCAGCTAAGACCTGACACAGACAAAAAAATAAATAAATATTTTAAAAAAACTTAAAAAAAAAAACAAACTTAATGCCCCAGCCGCAGTTTGGGCGGAGAAGCTGCTGTCTAGTTCTGCCCCAGCCGATGGTTCCTGGCAGACTTGTGTCCTTGAGTAAAGACCTGACAGTCTGTTGCTGAGCTTAAGCCTGTCTTGCTTCTAGGGGAGAGTAAATATTCCTACCGAAATCCGAATAGACATATTTATTCTCATTTTTCTGCAAAAATGAGAATTACGTTGTGGATATTATGGGGAGAAAGTGTCCTATGGGGTAATCACTAAAACTTCCATCCTCTGAGGACCCAGGGTTAATGTCCCTCACTGGTCACTGAAGTCAAATTCATATCTGGGACACATCTTAATTTCAGCCAGAATAAATTTCCCACCCTCTCCGGGGTGAAGACGTGTACCGTAACCTCTACCTGCTACCATCCTGGGTCAAGAGGGCTCCTCGGAGGGTGCTGCCATCTTAGGACTCATCATCTGTCTGTGCTGATGCCAGATTAGAAATCTGGTGGCGTTCGTTGCTCTAGTAGCCTCAGTGAGAGGGAGCCTGTGCTCTCGGTCTCGAAAAGAGCCTCTGTACCTGCCACTAGTGGTCACTAATTCCTGGGCTTGTTGCTCAGGCACTGTGGACGCTAAGAAAAGGGAGAGAAATACCTGTGAGGAAAGTCACCGTCCCTCTCGGCTGTTGAAAATGTCTTTGCGGTGAAAGCTCAGAAGTGGTCGTGAATCTGAGATTCAGGATCCGCCGCCTCTTCTCTTATCCCACAGTTGGTTAATCTCTCCCCAAACCTTCTTTGTCTTCAGTCTTCCTGTGGTTCTCCAGCTTTGCTCCTGACCAACGAGCTGAGCCAATACCTTGTGCCTTGGAGTCTATATCTCTGCCAGCTCTCCTTCCATCTGAGTAGATCTGCAGGTGTACTGCCCCCAGCTCTCCCCACCGAAAGCATTCTTGTCACCACTGCCCTTGATGGCCACTTCTGAAAGTGGCCGTAATGGGACAGCTTCTCATTTTCTGGTGGCAGCAACACAATGTGTTGACCCATGTATGAATTAGGCACACGTTCTTTCTTCTTTCATCAATAGATCATTAAAAAAACAAAAAACAAAAAACCCTGCATAGCATAGAGTCTGTGCAAATTATGGGACTCTTAACAGTGGATTGCCGATGGGCCACTGAGAATCAATGTCTCGGTTGCGCCCTCCAGTGGACAGGTGCAGATACATGGTCACCTGTGTCCTGTAGTCCTGCCATAACAGGGGGGTCTGTATGGCAGGTCTCCCTTCGGGGATTGACAGACACCAGGGAGCATTTTCTCCACCACTCATCTGCAGGGCTATATGGCCAAGTCTCTTGCACTGAGGTCTGCACCTGATGAAAATCTCTCTTGCTCTAATTGTACTTAAATATGGAGCTTTCCAAGTTACCCAGTAAATGGGTCAGAGTGGTATTTCCAAGCGTCGTGTATGCTGTCTGCAAAATCCGAAGAGGCAATTGAATTCCTAAGTATTCATCCAAATGAGTTGAAAACTTAGACCCCACCAAAACCTGCACACAGATGTTTATAGCAGCTTTATTCCTAATTGCCAAAAATTAGAAGCAACCAAAATGTTCAGTTTTTTTTTTTTTTTTCAAATTTGATATAAAGATGCAATCCAAATCCATAAAAACATTTGGGTATTTTTTCATGGAAATTAACAACACGATTATAAAATTTAGATGGACAAAAAAATGGTCAAGAATGTCTGGGACACGTCTGAATGTCCATCCGTACAGTGGAGTATCATTCAGCAATAAAAATAAATGAGTTATCAAGCTTAGGATATTAAGGTAAACAAACGTTGGTACATCCAGACAATGGAATGTTATTCAGATCTAAAAAGATGAGCTATCGACCCATTTTGATAGCAGGGAAGAAACTTAAATGCGTCTAACCAAGTGAAAGAAGCCAATCTGAAGAAGCCACATACTATAGGATTCCCTATGATATTCTGGAAAAGGCACAGCTATGGAGACAGTAAAAAGATGTAATTACCAGGAGAGTGGTGAAGGCATGCATAGGCGGAGCACAGGGGAATTTTAGGGCAGTGGAACTATCCTGTATGATACTACAGTAGCGGACACATGTTGTTGAGCGTTTATCAAAATCCATAGAAGGTACAACACAAGTAGTAAACCCTAATTTTAACTATGGACTTTAGTTGTTAATAATAAACAACACTGGTCATCAGTTGTGACAATGTACCACACCAATGCAAGATGTTAGTAACAGGAGAAACTGTGTGGGGTGGCTATTGGTAACTCTTTACTTGGTGTGTAAATTTCTTTTTTTTTTTTAATTAAATTATTACAAATTTATTTATTATTTATATTTGACTGCGTTGGGTCTTCGTCGCTGTGCACGGGCTTTCTCTAGTTGCATCGAGCTGGGGCCACTCTTAATTGCGGCGCACAGGCCTCTTAATTGTGGCGCGCGGGCCTCTCATTGCAGTGGCTTCTCTTGTTGCGGAGCACGGGCTGCAGGCGCACGGGCTTCAGCAGCTGCAGCACGCGGGCCCAGTAGCTGTGGCTCGCAGGCTCCAGAGCGCAGGCTCAGTAGTTGTGGCTCACGGGCCTAGTTGCTCCGCGGCATGTGGGATCCTCCCGGACCAGGGCTCGAACCCGTGTCCCCTGCATTGGCAGGTGGACTCCCAACCACTGCGCCACCAGGGAAGCTGTAAATTTCTTTGTAAAGCTAAAACTGCTCTAAAAACTGCTCTTTCTCTTAAAAGAAACCAAATAGGCCTACCAAATGCCATTCTTTTATAGTAGTAAGATTTGGGAGATAGAACAAATTGCCCTGGATATTGGAGGGGATATTCTGGTCTGTCTTAGAGCACCTGACACTTAAATCTTTATCTGTAAATTAAGTTCCTAAAAGCTGGTGACACCCTCTGGCACAAGGGTACTTACCACTTGTTCTCCAGATGCAGACATAATGACTTAATCAATATATTGGGTCAAAGTGATGTTCAGAAGCCTGTTAAGATAAATGGGGTCCCTGTGAACTACATTATCACGGAGAATGGGAGTTGGCAGAGATTGAGTGTGAAGTGGGAAATATGTCCTTCTTATGTGAAGACAAACTGCTTTGTTTTTTTCCTGTTGAATGAAGAATGTTTTCAGCAAATCCTCAGCTGTCACATCAAGTGCCAGAGTCTTGTGCTGATGGCACCGCATCTGGCCCAGTAGATTCTATTGGTTACGTTCGTGACTGTCAGTCGTCATCCATCACAAGCCATCTGATTTTTTCAGGAGCCAGACAGGCACATCAAATGTGGACCAAATCCCTGCCTAAGTCTTTGATAGTGTCGGTCTCTGAAATTCTCCTGGAATGCATCATCATATCTTGTCCAGGGTGTGGAATAGTGTTAGAGTGTAGTGGGTGCTAAGGTGAACCACACAGATACCCCAAGTTTCCACCCACTTTCAGGACTTAGGTGCATATTATACCTACAGATGCTGCTGGGAGCATTGCCTGATGAAGCCCAAGAGCTCAGTCCCTGCCCTAGAATTCTCCTCTGAAGACGCTTCCTCCCACCAAATTATAGCCCTGCCCCGCAGGTGCCCCTAGACCTGTGGACATTCATCCGAAATATAAGTGCGGCAAACACTAGATTATGCGATTAAGGAGAAGACCCCATTTGTAATAGCATCCAAGGATATATACACAGGGCTAAATCTGAGCAGTAGATGTACAAAACCTCTATGGTGAAAGTCATGTAACTTTATAAAGAGATTGAAAGTAACATACATGTGAACTGAGTTGTAGTAATTATTTATATTTTGTTGATTCTATTTCATGTGAGTGCATAATACTTAATGTCTTAAATTCCAGTTCTTCCCAGATGGGTGTATAGATGCAATGCAAATCCAATACAGATTTTATAGGCTTTTTTAAAAGAATGGAACTCATCAGGATAATTTTAATTTGTGTGAAAGAAGAAAATGGCCAAGAGTGGGGAGGATACTTCTAAAGGAAAAGAGCAGAGAGACTTGCTGTAATAGAATTTATTATGTAATTTTATCAATTATGAAAGTATAATAATGGCTCAGGATTAGACAACTGACCAGTGGAGTAGAGTTGATAGTAAAAGATCCATGCCTGTGATATGTCAGATCAATCATCAGAGATGATGGATTATGCAGACTGGAAAATAGCTATCCTTATGAAGACGATGAAATCGGATTACCAACTCATACAATATATATGAATTAACTGCAGAAGATTAAGAAATTAAATGAAAGAACAAAATATAAATACATATATTTTTAGAAATTATAGGTGGATGTCTTGGACCGTAAAGTAAATAAAGTTGTCTTAACTACGATGCAAAAAGTTTTGATTATGAAAAAAAATGACAAATAAAACTACGTTAAAATTAAGATCCCTGTTCATTAACAGATATCTTAAAAAATAGGATAAAGATATTTACAAACACACCAATTAAAGATTACATCAGAAATATATGTAGAATTTCTACAAAACAATAAGAAAAGCAACCCAATGGGAATAAAATGGGCAAAAGATACACAGGCATTTGATAGAACAGGAAACACATTTGGCCAATAAACATGAAAAATTTTTTAACATCATTAGTGATTAGGGGAAAAAAATTGAAGACCTCAATGAGATACAGTTTTACATTCATTTGATCTGCAAAAATTAAACATTTGACACTATCAAATTTTGAATTAGATACGAATCCACAGTATCTCTTAAACATTGCTAGTGAAAGTCTCAATGGGTATGTCTTCTTTAGAAAAAAACTATTACCTTCTAAAGTTAAATATTACCTTATGACCCAGTGATTGTACTCCTGGATATATAACCAAGAGAAACTCTTGTATATGTTCATCAGGAGACATGAACAAGAATGTTTGTAGCTATACTAGTCACAAAAGTGAAAACCTGAAATAATCCAAATGCCCATCCCCAGGAGAATTAATGAATAAAAGGTGGCGTATTTCGCAATGGAACACTATCAGATCTCAAACAATTGAATTCCAAGTGATAGAGAACTGTAGGATTCAGGGGGATGGGAATTGGGTGGTATATTATCTTCAAGGTCATAGCTTTTATTTAGCTGGAGTGTTTGAAAATATTTAGTACCTCATCAGACAGAGTGAATTAAATTAAAGGGTCATTTATGGACCAATGATGAAAGTGTGTCATGAATAAGTGTTAGGGGTAGTTAAGTTCTGTGTCCTGAGGTTCAAATGGAGAAAAATACAGGAACTCTCTTTTTGCACACATTCATATATGTGCAAATATAAACCGTTTCTGAAAGCAGAATTTTTAGCCGAAGGGTATTTGAATTTTAAATGTCGAGAGGTACTGCCCAATACTCTACAGAGGTTGAGCTTATTTATACTTCCTCCAGCAATACATGAAAATACCTTTTAACTCACACTTCCGTTAATACAGAATGTTCCCCTTTGTCTGGAATTCCCCACTGTGATAGATGAAACATATCTCATTGAAATTATTGTGCATTTGTTATTGCTGAGAAGTATAATCTTTTATTTAAGATCCATTTGTATTTCATTCTCTGTAAAATATTTACAGCCTTATTCAGTTTTTTTTTTTTTTTTTGGTACAATTTTTTTGGGGTGTTTCTTACTGATGTTTAGATCATTATGTACTAAGGAGAATAACCTTTCTTTTATGGCAATATTGCAAATCCTTTTCCTCATTTGTTCTTGTCTTTTCACCTTGAGTTGTCTTTAGCCATGTAGGAATTATTTTTGTAGTCAGATTAATCAGTCTCTTTTTATGATATCTGAATTGTATGCTTTACTCAGAAATGAGTTCTCTCAGAGAATATAAAAAAAGTTATTTGCTCCCTTTTAATACTTTTTGTCTCATTTATCATGTTTAAAAATCTGTCCCAGCTGGTATTTCTTGGATTTCAGTGGGAGATGGATACTCCTTTGTCCTCAAATATCTATTTAGTTATCTTCAACATCATTACTGAAAAATGTCCCACTGATTTGAAATGTCATCTTTATTATTTGCTAAAATTCTCCATATATGTGCTTCTATTTTTCAATTTTCCACCTTGTTTCATTGATCTGTTTGTCTAATCAGCAGTACTACGTTGTTTATCTTAGACACTACTTCAAGGCAAGGGATAGATTTTACCGTTAACTGTGTTTTGTAGATTTTATAGAGTATTCGTGTAACAGGTTTTATTATTTTCACCTTATTTCACATCCTTTTCCCTTTAAGGGACACCTAATTTCTATTCCCATTCACTGTCAAATTGGCCACGTAACTTGCTTTGACCAACAGAGTATAAGTGGGCATTAGGTGCACCGTGTCCTGTCAGTGTTCCTAGAGACATTCCAGTCTCTGCAGCTGTCTTGCTCCTTACCTCCAGTTGTGAGAAGGGCATGCCTCACTTAGGAACAGAGATTTTGAAGATTTCTTTTGGCAGCAAAGCTTACAGTCTAGTTCACCTGCACAACTTAATAATTTGGTAGCTCCTTCTTGCCTGTTT
This sequence comes from Balaenoptera physalus, assembly GCF_965194825.1. NCBI lineage: Eukaryota > Metazoa > Chordata > Mammalia > Artiodactyla > Balaenopteridae > Balaenoptera > Balaenoptera physalus. Next base: position 37,862,041 of record NC_138902.1, on the reverse strand, counting down.
CTATGGATTCCTTTTCTCTAAAGCTAATTCTCTTTTCTAATACGCTTCTAAATTATATAGCTTACTTTTATGCTGTATATTTTTTTCCATATGTTTTCATCATGTGCCTTTATCCCCAGTTGTTCTTGGCTATGGCAATCTTCAGTTATAAATTAGTGTTTCCAAAGATTCCAAATAGCTGGTTTATTGCCTCTAAATTTTATCACATGCTAATAATGTAAGTAGATGCAACTTGGGATTCCCGCCCTCCTCCAGCAGGCTTCCTCACACGTGGATGTCAAGCCTGCCAGACAGGTGTGGGGGGCAGGGGGTGGGTGGTGCCGTGTGGTTGAGGGAACAAGTGGCCTGGTATTTTCCCTCAGCCTCCCCAGAACACAAGTCCACTCACTAATTAGCACCTTTACAGCTGTCAGTGCCCTGAAGGTATAGTTCAGTGGCTTATTTTCTCTAAGTGAAATTCATGTTTCCTTGCCCACTATGAAATTAATGTCATAAAACAATTAACAGAGATATTCCATTGCTTTCTATCCCCACTCCCAATCAACTCCACCTTAGTCCCAATCAGGTCTGAGTTTCCCCAGTTACAGTTTCTCATGAGCTTGCAGAAGTTTGCAGAAGGTGTCCTCCTGGTCATCGCAGAACTTGTAGAACACCACGGCTTCCTCCCTCTCCTGCTCTGGCTCCCCAGTTTGGTCTCTCCTGGTAGTGCTAACTCTCTCATACATGCTCATTCTTTTTCTGTTCTTAGTGTAATCCGACCCAGCTCACTGTTTAGGATACCTGTCTGTTTCGTGTTCCCAGGGTCATTGGAGGGAAGACTGGCTCCTTCCCTGCCTCTGTCCCATTCCATTGCTTTCATGCTCCACTGTTCTTAGACTTGCAACTCACTTCTGAGGGTAAAGAGAAGTGGCTGTTTCTATTGATTTTCCTAATTGCTCTTCATTTCAGTTTTCTCTAGCATGTCTCTAGGATGAGGTGAGGGTTTGATCTGGGGAAAATCAGAGGGACAGCCCCATATTTTGTCCTGAACAAGTCCTTCCACTGCAGCAGTGAGAGCTCTTTGACATGAAGCCATTCTCTCTACCCTTGAAATGAGGGCCCTGCCCACCTGTCCTCCAGCCGTGCCAGGCATGTGTGGCCCCTGCGATGCACCGGGTTTTATCTTGATTGACTACAGTCTAAATTTAATTTGTTTTCAGATTGATGCAGATGACACAAAAAAAGGTAGGGATTCTTTGTCTTGTTAGAAACAAATTTGCATGCTATTAAAAGTTTCAGAATACTTTTTTGGTTAGTATGAATAATCTTGGGCCTGTTGGCTGTCCCTAATATTATTGATTTCAGGCTTCTTTTGCTGTCCTATATTAGATGATAAATTCGTAATGGAAAACAAAGGCATACACATTTTCCCTGCCTGTACCAAAGCATTGTCAGGACAATCTGTAGCTTACATCTATACAATAATTTCAGATAGCACAATATGCATCCTTTAGACATCCAGTGTTGAAATGGCACTTTGTAGTTTTGGAAGCTAGAAAATATTAACAAATACATATGGTCTTGAGTGCTATGCAAGCAGCTGGTTCTGCTGCTAGTTAAAATGTACTCCAGGTGTGACACCTGTGAAAAGGAAACAGTGTGAATAACTGAAACTCTACCAAGGAGATGAAAACCTCATGCCACTTGGGATACAGTCACCTTGTGTGATGTGTGTGCATATGTGCTCATGCATGTGCATTGTATGTAACTTCTTTTTACAGCCTTATTAAAGCAATTATGAAAACCCTTAACTGTGCTAAGGGAAATCTTCTTACATATATATATATATTTTAATTCATCTTTTTGGCCCATTTGCCACCATTCTTGCCTTATGCCAATCTGTTTTGGAAAGGTTTTGGTTTTTTACAAGGATTTTTCATGACTGCTTCCAAAGATTTCTCAGTCTTTGCGTATGCATGTGTTCAAAGGCTACATTTTAATTATAATCTTTATCAACACTCATTAACAGAGGTGCTTTTCATTAACAAGCACTGTAACTTTTCTCACAATTATTCTCTTGGAAAGAGCTTCTTCTCTAGGTGCCTGGTAATGGGGCTTGGCTGTGAGTCAGAGTGTCTGCTCAGAGGTCTCTGTGTCCTTGGATGTCTACCTTTAAAAAGCACTGAAACAATTTTAAAAGTCCCCAGCTTTTCAGGTGAAGGATAATTTTAGATGGAATTAGAGTAGAAGTTGGCAGACAAATGGGCTGTACCATATGTCCGCTGAAACACTACTGAGCCTTTCCTCTGACTCCAGTAGCTTGGAGTTTTACAAGTTGATGATTGTGTATCCAGTCATGATTTCCTTGTCAGTAGATGGTTATGTTTATGGATATGTGGCTGCAGCTGGATCTCAGGCAGTAGTGTGTGTTAAGGGATTTTTTTATGCATGATCTGAGGGCTCAAGGCAGCTGATGTAACAGGTTCAAAGGGACAGTCACAATAGTACAAATATATGCAAGGGAATTTTCTTTTCAATTAAAGTATAGTTGATTTATAATGTTGGGTTAGTTTCAGGAGTATAGCACAGTTATTCTGTTGTGTACATACATCCATTCTTTTTCAGATTCCTTTCCCTTATAGGTTATTACAAAATATTGAGTATGGTTCCCTGTGCTATAGTGTAGGTCCTTGTTGGTTAACTATTTTGTATATGGTAGTGTGTATATGTTAATCCCAACCTCCTAATTTATCCCTCCCCTACCTTTCCCCTTTGGTGACCATAGTTTGTTTTCTCTATCTATGTCTGTGGATCTATTTCTGTTTTGTAAATAAGTCCATTTGTATCTTTTTTTTTTTTAGATTCCACATATAAAGTGATATCGTATGATATTTGTCTTTCTCTGTCTGGCTTACTTCACTTACTATGATAATCTCTAGGTCAATCCATGTTGCTACAAGTGGCATTATTCTTTCTTTTTTATGGCTGAGTAGTATTCCACTGTATATATGTACCACATCTTCTTTATCCATTCATCTGTCAGTGGACATTTAGGTTGTTTTCAGGTCTTGGCCATTGAAAATTGTGCTGCAGTGAACACTGGGGTGCATGTATCTTTTTGAATTATAGTTTTCTCTGGATATATGCCCAGGAGTAGGATTGCAGGATCATATGGTAACTCTATTTTTATTAGTTTTTAAGGAACCTCCCTCCTATTTTATTTTGATACCACTTTACACTTTGACCATATTTAAAGGCTTTGCTCTATATGTAGGGCATAGTATTCTTTCACTTTCATCACTGGGGATTCTCTAGAATATATTCTATGCAAAGACCTTCAAAGAAGCTATTTTTTCTGTGGTAATATTGGTCAACATGTAAAGTAGGTTGTCTTAACTCAGGCTGCCATAACAAAAATATCATAGACTGGGTAGTTTAAACAGCAGACATTTACTTTTCACAGTTCTGGAGACTGGAAGTCCAAGATCAAGATGCTGGCAAATTGGGTCTTCCCTGGTGGCACAGTGGTTAAGAATACGCCTGCCAATGCAGGGGACACGGGTTTGAGCCCTGGTCCAGGAAGATCCCGCGTGCTTGCGTGCCTAGAGCCCATGCTCCACAAGAAGAGAAGCCACTGCAGTGAGAAGCCTGCGCACTGCAATGAAGAGCAGCCCCTGCTCGCTGCAACTAGAGAAAGCTCGTGTGCGGCAACGAAGACCCAACGCAGCCATAAATAAATAAATAAATAAATTTTAAAATATTAAAGAAAAAAAGATACTGGCAGGGGCTTCCCTGGTGGTGCAGTGGTTAAGAATCCACCTGCCAAGGCAGGGGACATGGGTTCGAGCCCTGGTCTGGGAAAATCCCATATGCTGCGGAGCAACTAAGCCCATGAGCCACAACTACTGAGCCCATGTGCCACAACTACTGAAGCCCGTGCGCCTAGAGCCCGTGCTCCTCAACAAGAGACGTCACCGCAACGAGAAGCCCGCACACCACAATGAAGACCCAATGCAGCCAAAAATAAAAAAATAAATAAAAATAAATGAATAAGTAAATACCTGGAGTGGTTTCTGTTTTTTTTTTTAAAAAAAAAGGACGCTGGCATATTCAGTATCTGGTGTGAGCCCTCTTCCTGGTTCACAGACCGGCAACTTTTTGCTGTGTCCTCACTTGGCAGAAGGGGTGAGGGAGCTCTCTGGGGTCTCTTTTCTAAGGCCACTAATCCCATTCATGAAAGCTCCACCCTCACGGCCTAACCACCTCACAAAAGCCCCACCCCCTAATACCATCACACTGGTGGTTAGGTTTCAACAAATAAATTTGGAGGTATACAAATATTCAGTTTCTAGAATAAGGTTTTTCATCAGTAACTGATACTGATAGGGCTTAATATTTTTACTATTTATTAGACTGATAACCTCTTTTCAATACAATCTTTAAATGCTTAGTGGGAGATACAACTAAGAATCATGAAGGGTTTTAAAATTTTCCAGTGGGGGGAATGTTCCAGAATAGGTAGCGCTTTGTGTATTCTGTGTAATTCTCCAGTAGTTTGTGTTTGTTGCAGCACGAAAGAAAACTCCATGGACCTAACAGAAACACTGGTCTGTTGCTTGTTTCTAGCACAGCCTGATGCGGGTTGGGGGCGCACTCACCTCCTAAAGGTTACTCTGAGATCCAGGCAGCTTTTGTTTTGTGATGCTGTCACTAAAACACAAGTCTTCCCACATCACAGTAGGCAGGAGAGAGAGCTGGGACAACCCAGTGTCTTTGATGGCCTGGCCTGAAACGGAGCACCTCACTTCCACCCACAAACTGCTGGAGTAGAACCCAGTTTTGTGTCCAAATCAGCTGCGAAGGAGGCAGACAGGATTGGTAATTATTCAGTAAGTCTCTGCTGCATCCTTGTTATGGGCTGAATTATATCCTCACAAAATGCATGTGTTGAAATCCTAATTCCTAGGAATTTACAAGGTGACTATATTTGGAGATGGGACCTCTAAAAAGGTAATTTAGATTACATGAGGTCATTAGGGGGAGCTGTAATCCAATATGACTGGTGTCCTGACAAGGAGAGGACGCTTGGACTCACAGACACCAGGGATGCTTGTGCAGAGGAAAGACCATGAACAGAGGACCCAAAATAAGGCAGCTGTTTGCAAGCCAAGGAGAGAGGCCTCAGGAGAAACCAAACCTGCCGACGCCTTCAGTCTGGACTTCCGTTCTCCGTAACTGAGAAATATGTGTCTGTTGTTTAAGCCCCAATGGATGGTATTTTGTTACGACAGCCCCATCAAACTAATAAGATTCTATAAAAGAAATAACATAAAATTTATAAATTAATTTGGAAAAAATGGACTGTTCATCATATTGATTCCTTACCATTTAGGGATTCTCCGTTTATTTAGATCATCTTCTAGGACATTCTCTCTGCTTCTGTAGTTTTCTTCCTCTAGTCATGCACATGTATTTTAAAATTTATTTTCTAGGCAGTATTTTTTAATAACTTTTTGTGAATAGGTTAGTTTTCATTATGTTTTTCTGACCATTATTTCTGGTATAAAGGGAAGCTATTGATTTTTGTATCATATTTTGTAACTCATATATCCCACTTCTCTCTTATTAGTTCAAATACACTTTCGTTTGTTTTTCTCGAATGTTGCAGGTAAAAAAAAATCATCCTGATTGTATGGTACATAATCTATTAAAATGCACTCAGTATAGGTTCCCTATATCTTGCTTGCTTAAAATGCCGAAGAGTGAAAGAGTATATGAGGTTTCCCTTTATGCCTGTTATTTCTACTTTTTAACAAATGTCTTTGCATTACATAATATTTCTGTGATAAATATGTGTATATATACATACATATTGCATTATATATTTCTATGGTACATGTTTCTGGGGGGATACATTTTTCCTGTTACATCTTCCTAATGCATGATACCCACTCATGTAAAATCTCTCTTGAACTTTGAATTCCATGTTGTTGTTATTAATGTAGTAATCTTCCTCTTCTTTTGATTATCATGGCTTGACATAGCTTATGAATATCTCACTGTGGCTTTTGTAAGCTGTTTTGGTGGTGTTGTCAACTTATTTTGCAAATGAAATCATTCAGTCTGAGAGTCTTGCCCTTGAAAGAGAAGATTTTTTTCCATTTTGTCCGAAGTCTTAACAGATAGTCTATTTCATGTCATCTTCCTGTGCTTTCTTACTCTGTCCTTATTTTTTTTTATCATATAGTACACCTCTTGTCTCCTGTCTAATATAGAGACTATACATGTTGTCTGTTATAAACTAAAGGTCTGTCTCCCCCTCAAATTCACACGCTGAAGCCTTAGCCCCCCATGTGTCTGTACTTGGAGTAAAGGAAGTAATTAAGTTTGAATGACATCATAAGGGTGGTGCCCTGATGGGAAAAGGGTCCACGTCCTTAGAAGAAGAGACACCAGGAATCCAGTTCTCACTCCCCAAGCTTGCACTGAGGACAGGCCCTGTGAGGACATAGTGGGAAGAGCGTTCTCACCAGAAACCGAATCATCCAGAACCTTGATCTTGGACTTCCAGCCTCCAAAGCTGTGAGAAAGTACATATCTGTTGTTTAAGTGACTCAGTCTGTGATATTTTGTTATAATAGCCTGAGCAGACTATTGTATTGTGTTTATATGATCTTCAGTTAATGTTACCAATTTCAGAAACATTTTGGAAGCTATATTTTCTAATGAGCAGTAAAAAAAAAAAAAACAAACCCTCAGTAATTACAAACAAAAACGAAACTCTATTGACACCCTCGTGAAATACAGGACAATTATTACATCTATTTCTTTTAAGATAGTACCAGCTTTTACTAATTATTCTGAAATTTTGGATGAATGTTCTTATTTCAGATGAGATATCCGTCAATATGTAAACATTAAGATATTTGCATTCTGGTTTATAACTGAATTAGAACTTATTCAGAAAAATGGTATGTTTAAATGCTATTTTGTGCTCTTCATCAAGCCTTCTGTACTTCAGCTGTATGACAAAACTTAACCAACACTGATGATGATCAGATCTGTGACCACAGACTATGATAGTCCCTTGGGGCTTTGTCTGGGTTCATAGAGGGGCACCGACTGATGGTCAGTATGCAAAGCTTTCCCCTGGACCAAGTCCTAAAGCAGCAGGTTTGTGCTGTAATGCACCCACGGCCGCTGATACATGGAAGCTTTACAAACACAGGGAAAGGGAGAAAAGGGACCAAGTGGCAGAAGCATCGAAAAGGAAGCTGTGTTCTAGGAGACCATGAGCCTTCTCAGGACCCAGGGTATTGGAGAGAAGATCCTGGGCTCTGGGAGAAGAGAGCTCAGTTATGCTGTTTTCTGGGAATATGTGGCATTCACCAGGGCAGAATCCAGCCCTAAGCAGTTGTGTTACTTACAGAACCAAGGCATTTACTGTCTCTCCTTAGCAAAGTCCTTCCTGTCATTCAAGGAAAACCGAATCCTTTCTCCCTGGGCCCTTCTCCCATTTCCAGTGTAAGCAAATGTTCTGGACTAACACACACGGGTTTTCCTACTTGGAGGGAAAGGAAGATGGGGTCTCAGTTCTCTGCCCCGATGACAGGGGCAGTCGACGTGTCTGGTCGACTATTTTCTAGTTACACACTTTTGCCACTTCTTTTCTTTGGGGTTCCCTGGTGGGATTTATCTCTTCGTAGGCTACAATGCTTACAAATGGCACCCCTCAAAGGGAGGTTAGGAGACTTACTTTCTAAGCCTCCTATCACCTTCAAGCGTGAATTTAGCAGGAAGTTCCCTAAGTTGAACATGAACTCTAGCCCCATGTTTGGTACAAATTAGTCCTTGATAAGTATTTGTTGAATGAATTACTGAATATAGGATTTTAAGTCATCAACTTTTTCCAGTATAATTCTGGAAGGCTATTTGATGTTAGGAAGAAGACATCTGACTTCAACTCTTTTGGATTTGCTCTAATTTTTTAAATTTAATGTCTGTAATTCTTTTCTCTCGCTTCAAGGGAACACTTTCATTTGATGGAATCTAAATGTTTATTTTTTTAAAAATAATTTTACTGCTATTCAGAATGCTCTTTAACTAGGAGAGTCAAGTCTTTGGCCCCAGGAATTATTTTTCTACTATGTTTTTAGTGTTCCTTCTATTTGCGGTGTTCTGTGTTTTTTTCCAAGAACACAGATTAGATGTAGTTTCATGCCCCTTATACCCATTTTATACCTTCTCTCAGATTTTGTTTACCTCTCTGTCTTTCTTGCTCATGAAAACTGGGGAGTTTCTCAAGCTTGTCATCCATGCTAGTAATTCAATTTTCTGCAGTTACTTCTGTTCATTACCAGTTCTAATGCAGGTTAAATTTCTATAATCAAACTTTCTTCTATTATATACAAACCATTCCTTTTTTCATTTGACTCACCTTTAATTTATGCTTGTTGCTTGGTCATATTTCTTTTGGAATCTGCCTGTGGTTTAACAATCTAGTATTTCATACATGATTATTCAACAAATGTCTTACCTTCTATTGGTATTATAAAGCATACCCTTCTGAAATACCTTTCTACTTTCGGCAGTAAAATAATTTTCCTCCTCTTTCTTGTGCCGTGGCCTCCTTTCTTTTTGTCTTTTGTTATAGAATCTTTTGTTAGAACTATCATTTTTCCTGTTTATTTATGTTTAAGTCATGTAAATTTTATCCAGGTCTGGTACTTCACTTATAAAGAGAGCAGATCAATTCTTTTTTTTTTAATTTTTAAATTAATTCATTTATTTATTTTTGGCTGCATTAGGTCTTCGTCGCTGTGCACAGGCTTTCTCTAGTTGTGGCGGGCAGAGGCTACTCTTCATTGTGGTACGTGGGCTTCTCATTGTGGTGGCTTCTCTTGTTGTGGAGCACGGGCTCTAGGCTCACGGGCTTCAGTAGTTGTGGCACATGGGCTCAGTAGTTGTGGCTTGCGGGCTCTAGAGCTCAGTCTCAGTAGTTGTGGCGCACAGGCTTAGTTGCTCCGCGGCATGTGGCATGTTCCCGGACCAGGGCTCTAACCCATGTCCCCTGCATTGGCAGGCGGATTCTTAACCACTGCACCACCAGGGAAGTCCCTGAGAGCAGATCAATTCTTATGGCATCTCTTTTATTACTGCATGTTCTTAGTGACCTACTCTTTGACTTCAAAAATGTGTTTAAAACTACCAGGAGAAGAATTTCCATCTAGTCCCAGGCCTTTAAAGGTCTACTGAGCTCCTAGGTGTCTACACCCTGGCTGAAAACAAATAAACTGTTTGTTGTACTTTTTTTGTGGTTAGGGGATTAAGTCAAACATCTTACCATTAAATTAAAATGCAGTTGTGAAAAATACTTGGATTCTTTTTGACCAATTAGTCAATTAGCTATTCAGTCAAAGAGCTATGTGAGTTCAGGCTGTATAGAAAGAAAATTTATTTGAAGAAATTGCCCTGAGATTATTCAGGGTCATTCTTCAGTGTGAATGTTAATACAGCTGGGTAAACTTTATGGTAAATAATTAAAATTCTATGGCATAGCTTCCCAGAATACAGACTACCCACAAGTCCAGAAAGTATAGTTGTGGTTTAAATTGAATAAAATATCAGTATCATTATTCTTTTTTATTTATCAAGAAGAAAATATATCTGGGAATATTACAATTTTATAGCATAACAGGAAAATTTGCATGGAATTTATATCCATTTTTGTATCTGTTTCTCTGTTGCTAACTACATCTATATCTATCCTTTTTTTTTTTTTTTGTCTGCATTGGGTCTTCATTGCTGTGCGCGGGCTTTCTCTAGTTGCGGCGAGTGGGGGCTACTCTTCATTGCACAGCACGGCTCTAGGCATGCAGGCTTCAGTAGTTGTGGCATGTGGGCTCAGTAATTGTGGCTCATGGGCTCTAGAGCACAGGCTCAGTAGTTGTGGCTCACGGGCCTCATTGCTCCGCTGCATGTGGGATCTTCCCGGACCAGGGCTTGAACCCATGTCCCCTGCGTTGGCAGGCGGATTCTTAACCACTGCACCACCAGGGAAGCCCCATCTATATCTATCCTTAAAGGCTGACAAAATATCAGTCTGGGGTTTTGTGAGTTCTAAACTCACCACATTCTGTAACATTTTGTTAGAACAGTGTTGCCAGATAAAATAAAGAACCACCATTTAAATTTGAATTTCATATAAATAATGGATAATTTTATCATAAGTGTACCCCAAATGTCACATGGGACATACTTACACTAAAAAAATTCTTCATTGTTCATTTGAAATTCAGATTCAACTATATATCCTATATTTTTATTTGCCAAGTACAACCACCTTATATTAGAATTATTTTAAAAGTCATCCATTTAAAATGCAGCTTATAAAATTTATTTAAATATTTTATTATGGAATTAGAATAATGAGATTTCATTTTTTCAAATCTTATTTTGAAACAAGAAAATAGGATTTCTAATGGAGAAACCCATTGACCTTTGAATTAAAGCAAGATACCATGAATGGGCAATAATCTTCTATGATGGCATTCTCAATGAAATGCATTTTATGAAATAAAAATTGTATTAAACAAGATTTTTCTCCATCAGCACTTACCTTCATTTTCTTTGAAATATTTATGCATTCTATATTTTTGTTTCTATTCTCTACGTATATGATCTTAATATACATAGGTAGCATCTCTTTGCTGATGCTAATTTTATGAGTTTACTTAAACAATAGAAAGAGGAGGTTTGGTGACATTTAAAGCCTCTATTAATGCATTCAGCAGCATGTATAGGGCCTCACTGAATACCAGTCATTGTGTTAGCTGCTTAGGATATAACTGTAGACCATTCCTTTCCAGTTCTCAAGGACCTGATGGTCTGGTAGGGAAAAGTGACATGGACATAGTTATTTTCAGTGTGGTTAGACATTAACAAGGCGAACAGAGCATTGAAGCAGGACAGAGGGAGAAGTAAAAACTTCAAGGAGGGGACAATTGAAAACACGCATTTTATGGATGGTGGGGCTGGGGAGATTACAAAAGACGTGAGAAGGCGTAAGATGAACAAACACCACGGCGCATGCGAGGAACCCTGCGTTCTTTGCCAAGGCTGGAGCAGGGGTGTCAGGGGTGGGGCGGGGCTGCAGCTCAGGAGGGTCTGTCCTGAGATGAGGATGGAGAGCGAGGCGGGGTCTGATCTTGGAAGGCGGAGGGCCAGGCTGTGGAGTTTGGGACTTTATGCTGTGGGCTGGTGGGAAGGCACTGGAGTATTTAAATAAGGGGTGTCACAACCAGTGTGTGTTTTAAACATTTGACTCTGCTGATCGATCGTGGTGTATGGATTAGAAGGGGCCATGAATGGAGGCGGGTTCTTGCCTCGGCTCACGCTACAGGCGGGCAGCTTGACCCAAAGCAACCTGCAGGGGCGTGAAGAGGCTGTTTGGGGGAGGGGTTTGAGGTGGAAGGATGTGTTGACCACTGGATTTAAGGACATGGTGGAGTCTAGGTTTTTGGTGTGGATTACTAGGGGGGTGTGGCAGGTCCCCTGCACCCCTTAACACTGCATGTTATGTGAGTGGTACCCACTGGAGTCTGAAGAGCCCTATACAGCTGTACATAGCGGCCCTGAATTTGAATGACACAATTCAGAATAAAGAAAACATGAGAAAAAGAGGTTTGGCAGAAGGTAATAAATTCAGGTTTTGGACTTGGTAGCCTGTGTGTCAGTCGTATAAACAAAATACCATTTTTGGAGTACATCATTGTGTTTGATGTCTGATGCTCTTGCAGCTGGTTGGCGCCTCCTTGGTAGATCTACACAGCATTGCCCAGGTCGCAGATGGTTATAAGGGTCTGAACAGGAGAACAGATAGTGCAAACAGCCTAAACACACAGGATGACGAATGTGCGTCCGTGCAGCCTTGGCATCTTCCTGCGTCCATGGAGGGCTTCACGAGTCAGTCATAGCCTTGACTCAACTCAAAGTCCATCTTGGAATCATTCTCACCTCAGCCTTATAGGAAGCCTATTTTTTTGTAACTAAGTGAAAAATCAAAATGTTTCAGGTACATTTTGCAGTAGACTGGTACATGATAATCCATCTTCAAAACAGTGTATTTCTAAGTTTCTTATTACTTCATATTGTCAAGAAAGTTCAACTCCACCCGTGAACTCTTTTCAGTAAAGTAGAATTTACTGTCCATCGTATGATTGCTTTTGTCAGCATGTTATGAGTAATAGTTATTATTTAGACAATGTGCTCAAAATTCTGTGATGTGAACATTAATCAGTTTTTAAAAGTAACATATTTCTTCATTTTTTTTTTTTTTAAACAGTGTCAGTTTAAATTTATTAATTTTTATTTATTTATGGCTGTGTTGGGTCTTCGTTTCCGGGTGAGGGCTTTCTCTAATTGTGGCAAGTGGGGGCCACTCTTCATTGCGGTGCGCGGGCCTCTCACTATCGCGGCCTCTCTTGTTGCGGAGCACAGGCTCCAGACGCGCAGGCTCAGCAGTTGTGGCTCGCAGGCCTAGTTGCTCTGCGGCATGTGGGATCTTCCCAGACCAGGGCTCGAACCCGCGTCCCCTGCATTAGCAGGCAGATTCTCAACCACTGCGCCACCAGGGAAGCCCTCTTTTTGTTTTTTTTAAGAACTTCCAAGGATAATAGTTACATAGCTTCAGGAGTTTAGAAACATTTGAATTTCCATCTGATAGGAGAAGAATATGATAACGTCATGAAAACATGCTCATAACGGACTCCTTAGAATTCTCCCGAGTAGTACTCTTTATAAAGTGACTGTCTGGGACAGAGTAGAAGGAGAGAATGGTGACTCCAGGGCTATTTTCAAATTTCGTATAACTGTGTCTGTAAGATAACATATTAAATCCCTCATAAGGCAAGAAAAGGAAGAGCAGTCCTTGCTTAGGGTGAGTACATTACCCTGATGCTCTGAACCAGACCTACATTAGGTCCCTTGTGTCTCTTGAGGACAGAGAAGCCTATGCTAATGTAGCTAAGATCGTCACCCGACAGGTCTTAGCCTTAAGATAGATCACAAGACGATCATGATTCTGGAGGATTCATTTATATGAAAATAATCCCATCATTGACTCAAGGTCAAAATTTATTTTGTGACAAGCATAAGAACAGGGCAATGTACACTGAATTTAGTCACAGAACTAAAGAACTTCCAGTATGTCAGAAATTATCACGACAAAGTATGCTGACCTCTAAGTAATGCTTCATATGATTCATGGTGCTTTCACTTGAGTCATACAGCTGTGCGATGAGATATTATTATTAATATCTACCTTTTACAGACGTGAAGAAGGTAACTCACTTAGTGATCTGGGGACATCAATCAAGAGATTTGATGTACAAATTCATTTGCCTTTAATGTCTTTATCACTTGCACTTCAAATACATACACACAGATATGCACATATACACATAGATTCATGTACATAGATACAGGTGTGTGCGCGGATGGGTGGATGGATGGGATGTGGATGGGTAAGTCGATGGATAGATGAGCAGGTAGGTGAATAGGTGGGTGGGTGGGTGGATGGACAGATATGTCACAAATCACTGGAAGTTGCCTTTTTGCACTGGCTCTTTCATTGTCACATATTACATAGAATGAGGGAAGAAGAGGTGTGTGACTTGTTTTTTCACTCTCTTAATGGTGTTTTTTGATGAAGAGAATTCCTTAAATTGATGTTGTCTGTACTTTTATTTATGTTTAGTGTTTGTATATTCTGTTGAAGAAAATTTTGGCATTCATCAGATCACTTTACTTCTACATTTAAGTCTAGAATTCCCTTGGAAATTATTCTTCACATAGTGTGAGGTATAGGAGTCAAAGTTAGTTTTTTCCTTTTTTCTATATGTGTTTGCTCCAGAACCATTTATTGAAAAGATCACTCTCCTGCTGCACTTCCCTTAGAATTTTGTCAAAGTATAGGAGGCTGTATATGTGAGTGCCAGTTTGGGGATTATTTATCATATTCATTAGCTCTATTTGTCCAACTTTGTGCAAGTACCACCATGTTTTAATCACAAGAGCTTTATAATAATTTTGATATTTTGTAGTGTAAGCTTTCCAGCCTTCATTTTCTTCAAGATTACCATGGTTGTTGTTGGCTCTTTGCATTTTCGTATAAATTTTAGAATCATCTTTTCAATTTACTCCTTCCCCCAAAAAAATTTAGTTTAGTCTTTTATTGGGATTGCATTGAATATATGTATCAATTTGGAGAGAATGAATGTTATAACATTAAATCATCCAATATGTAAACATGGTATATCCCTTTATTTAGCTCTTTTTAAATATTCTTATTTATATTTTTTATAACTTTTTTTTTGTGTAGAGATCATGCATAGCTTCTGAAATTAGATAATTTTCAGATGCTATTGTAATGAAGATATTTAAAATTTTTATTTTCCAGTTTGTTCATTAAGTAGCAATATCACTGATTTTTTTTTTTTTAAATAACAGAAACCTTGCTAGATTTGTTTACTAATTCTAATACTGTTTCTCGATTCTTTTGGATTTGTTATATAAATACAATAATGTCCTGTGGGAAAAATGACTAATTTTTTTCCTATTCCCAATCCTCAGACTTTTCATTTCATTTTATTGCCTTATTTCATTGGCCCTTTCAGCAAAGTGTTTTCTTTTTGAGAAGTTTTTAGTTCTATATTTAATTTTTTAATACATAGAGGAAAATGTCATTTAAATTTTTAAAAAATACTTGGTTATTTGTGTTTTTCTAAAATTGTAGTTGTCAATTTCACCTAAATGTTTTATTTATTGGCAAAGAGTTCATAAATACTCTTATAAAAAGTTATTATGTACATAGTATCTATAGTGGGTTTTTTTTCCTTTTTCTGATATTGGTACTGTGTGCCTTCTATTTTAATTTTTTATTAGTCTTACTAAGGGTTTATTGATTTTATTAGCTTTTCAAAAACAATCAGTTGAGCATGGCTGCCTTTTTCTATGCTCTATTTGTTTCCTGTTTCATTAAACTTTGTTCTTTATAATTGCCTTTTTTGGCTTGTTTGGATTGGAAACACAGGATAGGGAAGGAAAGGGCTTTTCCTTCCGAGTGGGCAAGGAGATGTGTGAGGGTGTGAATCCAGGAAGCATGGTGGGCAGAGTGGGAGGCCTCTTGGTCTTGGTTTGTCTACACATACACGGTAAGTCCCCTACATACAGACCTTCAAGTTGCGAACTTTCAAAGATGTGCATGTGCGTTCCATCAGCGTCAGGCGTGAGTGAAATTGCAGCTTGCCCTCCATCTCTTATGCTGAGGATCCTTCAGCTCTACCATCTCCCACCTCCTCTCCCTCCTCCAGACAGTAACTCTTCTTGCCTGTTCACTCGATGCCAGCCCCTGTGTGCCAGCTGTTGTATTGTCCTACTGTACTTTTCAAGGTACTGTACTGTAAGGTTTAAAATGTTTTCTTTATTTATTGTGTTTGTTTTTTATGTATTATTTGTGTGAAAAGTATTATAAACCTATTACAGTACAGTACGATATAGCCGATTGTGTTAGTTGGGTACCTAGACTAACTTTGTTAGACTTATGAACAAATGGGACTTACGAACGCACTCTCGGAATGGAACTCGTTTGTATGTAGGGGACTTAGTGTACTAAAAAGAAGTTCTGGACTTCTCTGGTATCACTTATTTCGCGGGGGGTAGGGTGGTGCTTGGAGGTGTCTGGAAGTTCAGCCTCCCTCCCCTTCTCCCACACTTCAGGTCTCACTGCCTGAGCCAGGAACACATGGGCAAAACCTGTGAGGGCTTATGAAGGCGAAATTAAACTCCCGTTAACTTCCTGTTGAGACTGTTATAGAAAAACATGTTGTGAAATTCTCTCTCAACTGCATTATTCCTAAGGGTGTATAAAATGAAGAGTAGGTACATAGCAGCTTTGAGCATGAAGACAGAAGACTGAGCAACAAGTGGCCACTCACCCTTCCTCAGTTCTGTCTGGAAAAAGCAGGTGCGTAAGTACGATACAGTCAAACTAGAGATCTAGTATTATTGAACTTACTTGATCGTATAAACTTGTGTGGCTAATCACAGATTATTTAGAAACCACGCAGAAGAAATTATGGAAGGCACCTCCTGATAAGAATCATAGTATACCTAAGTCTGGGCGACTGTAATAAACACCTTTTTTTTTTTTAAACACTTCTTTGTAAATTGTGTTTTAGGACCACAAACAGCTATGTAAAGAATAATGCTTAGAAATAAATGGCATCAACTTAAGTTTCTTCTTCAGGCATTTGGATGAACTATAGTCAAGGAATTGGATACAATATTTTCAGAAAATCAACTTCAGTGTCCACATGCCTAGTCAATTCCAAGAGAATCAGCAGAGTTCCACCAGTGCCTAATTAATATTTGGCTTGTTTATTTTCTCTGGCTTAGGAGTGAAAGATGAGTTAAGTGCATAAAGTTTCTATTAAATATGTATGATATCCTCAATTAAAATAAAAAGAATATTGAGGTGAATTTTATTTGATCAAATAAAGACATGTATAGTCAATTTGTAAACACCAATATGTACACATAAGCAATTTCGGTTGATAGGAGTTCTCCAGTGTAAACATTCATGAAAACAAAAAGCCACTGCACCCTTCACAAGAAATTTATAATTATTTTTTGTGAGATCATTTAAGTTCTACTCTCTTAGCAAACTTCAATTATGCCATATGGTATTATCAACTGTAGTCACCATGTTTTACATTATATCCTCAGATCTTCTTCATCTTAGAGCTAAAAGTTTGTACCCTTTTACCAACCTCTCCCTCTTTACCCCACCCCAGTCCCTGGTTACCACTTCTCTACTCTGTTTCTATGAGTTTGACTTTGTTTTTTTTAGGTTCCGTATATAAGTGAGGCTACGTAGTATTTGTCTTTCTCCATCTGGCTCATGTCACTTAGCATAATGTCCTCAAGATAATTTTTGAAAGGCAAAAAATTTTTGCTGTGCACCTACTATGTACCTGCCCTTATATTAGGTCCCAGAAATACATGAAGAACCATTATCCCACAACATGCTCCTTTACTTCTCGTATAGCTTTACTTTAGTGCTATGGAGAGCTGGGTAAAAAAATCTCTCTGAAGAAAAATTCTCCTAAAAATCTCGAAAACTCAGTCTATTTAGTGAATATTGAAATTCTAAAACAAATACACTGTTTAATAGGCACTATTTATTTTGATGTTGAATTTATGCAGTAAATAGGTGAATTAGATGATTGTGTCTATGGAAACATGACCTATGAATTTGAAAATCTTGTGTGTGGTGTGATAAATAGGAGCTCCAAAATAAAACTGATCTCATATCTTCTCAGTGAGGAGAAATACATCTCATCCTAATGAATTGTGTTTGTTCTGTGAGTGGAGAATATTGCCTAGAATTTTTGGCCTCTCTTTAGAGTTCATACTCATATAGTTGGTTTTATGATCCTATAATAATAATTTTTCCTTCTGTCTTAGTGAAAGGATTGTCAGGTTCTCATTATACTCAGATTCTAATTTCTAGATCGAGTCTGTTTCTTCTTGGCAAATCAACAAGTACAAATCGCATCACAAATAAATGTTGGTTAAAATATCCTGCCCCACAAAATATGGCATGGGGTTCTTGGCATCTGTACCCTTGACTCAATTTAATGCCGGTTCTGTATAGTGTGGATTGTGGAGGGCTGTATGAGCTGTTGGGTGTTTGTGTTTGTGTGAGGAGCAGGGTGGGGGAGAGGGTTTTAGAAGATTAGAAGGGATGTTGCATTCCCAGTCAATGATGGACAGTTCATGTGGTACAATGGAAATCAGTGTAAACAAGAGCACATAGAGGATAATTAATAAGGTATGTGGAGAGGTAGCAAAACTCAGTTACCTCTGTTAAAAATCCAAATTACTTTTTTCCTATGAATTCTCATTTTGAAGGTTGAAATAGAGGACATGAACTTTAATATTATTGCATAATATTACATTTTAGTATTATTAGATTATAAGAGTGCTGTGATTATAAGAGTGCTGTTTTCCTTCTGAATTCTCAAAATGCTGATTCAGTATAATGAAGCAACATCATATTCCTTTTGCGTCTTGTGTAACATACTGAAAATACGTCATGCATGAATCCTTTTCACCTCTTGAGGGATTAGTTATATTCAGGATGCTATTTTGACTTGTATTGCCAAGGGACTGTAGTTGGGTAATTAAAAAAATTGTTGGGTGTTACGAGAGGATGTAAAGAATGAAGAGGAGAGAAGAAACTCCAGGGGTATCTGTGGCATCTGCTGGAGTCTCTTGGGACTAGGCAAATAGCAACAATGGAAAATATTGGACCACTTTCAAAGAGTTCCAAATTGTATGGCATCCTACTCTGGGGGAATTTAACTACCTAGACATCTGTTGGGTTATAACTAAAGCTATCAAAATGGTTCCTAAATTATGTGAAGGACAGCTTTATGAGGCAGCAAGTGAAAACCCAACCTGAGCTGAAGTCCTTCTGACTTGACTTGAAAAGAACAGGGGGAGCCAAGTATCAGGCGCCCTAAGAGAGCTGGATGCAGATCTGGCTTCAGAGGTGACGGCTGATACAGCTGTTGGAACAAAGGTGTGTTTCAAGCAAATACGTTCACAGAAAAAATTTCTTTGACAGTTTCTAAAAAAAACAAAAACAAAACAACAACAGCAAACCACTGCATCTGTGGGAAATCTTGATGAGTGATAGCAACTACACGTGTTTGTCATGGGAGAGGATTATGTATGTTAATAAGTCAAACTTTCAAGAAAATATAAGAAGATTGAGGAAAGGAATTGATGAACAATTTAGAAGTAAAATACTTACCTCTGAGAGAGGATAGTCTCTGTGCTGTTTTCATCCATGAATCCTCATGTATTCATGAGGAACTTTGGCCAAAGGAATATTAGACCTCTTCAATGACAGATGTTAAAATATAAGGAAGAGCAAGCAAGTGATTTATGTGTCAGTGACTGTCTGGCTGTTCGCCAGACTTCTTTCCTCTCTGGTCAGACAGTTATTATACATATTATACTCCCTTCTTGGGTGTGGTCATCATATAGCTGATTTCCAGCCAGTGGAATGCAGTAGAAGTGATGAACATGATCTTTCCAACCATTGTCTGAATGCAAGGACTCGGAACGCTGCGAGGAGGGAGAATCCATGAGACCGAAGGAGCCTGGGTCCTTTTCTGACCAGATGGAAGTTTACACGACAACCAAGAACACCCTTTTTGAATTTCTTGTGGGCAAGAAGTAAACCTATTGTGTTAAGCCGCTGAGATTTTGGAGGACGTACACATCATGGCGGCTAGCATGTTTCTGATGAATGATTCTTAAATCAGAACTTTTCATGTGAAGGATAAATCAATTATTAAAAATTTTCTATTAGTTCAAGGTCATAAAATTGTTTTATGACCAGTTTTATCTCTGTTTATTTTAATTGGCTTTCGGTATGGCTATTCAAACCAGTAAACATTTATTATGGGTGTTTTACTCTGAAGGTTGTCTCCTTGGTGTTGGGTAAATTGCATTGGAGGGGCTATAAAGTAGGAAATTAGAGGTTCTGAGAGCTTGGTGAGAGGAAATGAGTAAACAAACTGTCTCCTATGCATGTCCTCTCCTCCATGACCTACAGTGAAAACAGAAGAAAGCAGTTATGTAAATGTGCCATCATGTTGTATGATTTTCCTCCTTGGATATTTTTTTCTCTCCAGTGTTTGTTTTATATACACCACCCTTAAATATGTGCTTTGTGATGCTATTTCTTTCTTGCCTTTAGAATAAAAAATTG
This sequence comes from Balaenoptera physalus, assembly GCF_965194825.1. Lineage (NCBI taxonomy): Eukaryota > Metazoa > Chordata > Mammalia > Artiodactyla > Balaenopteridae > Balaenoptera > Balaenoptera physalus. The sequence continues at coordinate 37,842,216 of NC_138902.1, read as the reverse complement.
TATTTTTCTATGAAAATCTGTAAACCGTAGATAGTATTATTCTATTGTCTTGAGCAGACAACGGGAATCTCAAGAATGAGAAATATTTAGAATTTATCAGAAGACCATGACAATATAGGCACCTGCTATCGTATTATGACAAGACACCCTAAATGGGGGGTCATTTATGATAGAGGAAAAACACCTTAGTATCTGAATGAGCTGACCTAAAGGTGCAATGGCAAGTGGCTGTATTTAGACTCTCAATATTTAAGAGATTATGAGAGTCTTTTATTAGCTTACTTAACAAATAACTAATGAGTATCTGTTGGCTGTAATGCAGGGTAAGCATTATGGGGAATTCAAAATGAATCAGAAAAACAAAGACCTAAAGTTATCATCTAGTTATGAATCTTGAATATAAGATTCAAGATGATAAATATCATAATATAGATGAACAATTCTCTAGGTAGTTAAAGAAAAGAAAGCTTAACTCCATTGCTGACATAAGAAAGATCTCATGCTGGAGAAGCTATATCTACAGCTAAGTAGTGAAACGCAATACACTTTACCCCCAATCCTGATGGACATCCTGTTATACAGCCTTGTTTTCAGTGGTTTAGATTTATTTATTTATTTTTTAATAGAATCCATCCTAATCAGATGGTCCTGTGACACTCTTCCTGGAACAAAATCTGAGGTCCTTAAGGAATCTCACTGTCCCCTCCCCAAACAAGACACTCACTGCTGCACAGACCTCCATTTCTATCTGGGATGTGCTCTCCTGCTGAGATCAGAGTCTGCTGGACAGTCTCTGGAAGAATGCAGTAGTGTTATCAATTTCACCTTTTGTTTGTTCTTTGGATGATTTGGCAACAGTCTTAAACCCCATAATGCACTTTGACAGTTTCTTGATAGGAGGCTCTACATGAAGGAAACACTTGAGGCGAGGGTCTCTGTACACACTGCAACTGTTACCGAATGCAGTTTCCTGTGCCTGACACACAGTGAGGCCAAACAAACTGAAACTTCAGAGTTTGGAGCAGAGAAAGGTTTATTGCAGGGCCATGCAAGGAGACAGGTGGATCGTGCCCCCAAAGCCCGAAACTCCTCAAAGGGTTTCAGCAAAGCACTTTTAAAGGCCAGGTGAGAGAGGGGCATGGTTGGATGTGGCAACCTTCTTGGTGCAGGAATCCTTTGTTCTTGCAACTGTCTGCGTAGGTCAGGTCATGATGTTTCTGTAAACTTCCAGCAAGACACATGTTATTCTCTGTTCTGCAACTTTTTATCTCTATATGAATGGACTCTTAAAGATCAGAGCCCTGAGAATGGGCTCTCCTGTATATTTCATGCTGTAGGCAACATTCTTTTACAAAAGGTGCAGAGCCAGCCTAAGCACAAACAACAAAGCACAAAGGCTAAAGTAAAAGGAACATACCTAATATGGAGTCAGATTTGTTCTTCCCTATTACACAACAAGCTGGCTTTTGTTGTCATTGGAGAAGACATTCCTAGAAATCAATTTCATGAGTTACTATAGAAACAAAATAATCTGTAAGAATTTCACCACAAGTTGGTTATTAGCTGATTTGGGTAACTCAGAGCTCAGAAAACAAATGGGTTATTACATACTCATTAAGTTCCATCAATAACATTAAAAAGCAGTAAAAAAAAAAGCAGGACGATTCTCTTCATAAGTTAAAAATTTTGTTTGGAATATTTTCACTTCTTAACCAGGTTAAAGCTGCTTCACAAGCTAGAGGTTTCCCTGTTGTAAGACACTTAAATTTTTGCATAGTTTTCACTGGAATCATATTAGGAAGCAAAGTGTTTATATCTTGCTAAAAAGAAGTAATTTATCCAAGAAGCAGTAGATAGATGGAGGAAGAGATCTTCAATAGGGTACTGTGTATAAATTTCAATTGAGGAGTTAATATATGTAACTCTTTTTCCTATCTTGTTTCAACAAAAATGTGTCTTTAAGGATGAAAATGTTCTTTGAATACTCTGTTTACGCTTTTAACATCAGTTTGATCTATTATTTCCACTTCATCTGCTAGTTGTAATCTTTTTCTTTTGATATAGTTATAAGTAGTAGTATAGAAATTAAAGTTGGATTTCTATGATAACTTATTCAACATCAGTGCTCTTTCATGTGTATTTCAAGTAAATGTGACAAAAATTATCTACATGAAGCAATCACCCTTATTCAAAAGTATGTTCTTTCGCATTTTTTGTTAACAGTTAATGTGTTTGTAAAATTTGTATTTGTTCTTTAAATTTATCATGAGCTGTCAACATGTTGCTTAATGAAACAAGTGTTTTTTGTTCAGAGAAAAATGAATGTCTACGCTTTGATTAGCTGTTATTTAAAACTGCTGATAAAAGCAAGTTAGTTATTTTTCAATTGGCTAATCTGCATGTTACTAACTTTTAAAAGAAAATTATGCTATATGTACATATTTACAAATTGACTATGACTCAATATCATCTAATTCAAGCCATCATCTAAAAATCAATGGGTGGAAGTGTTTTAGATTGATAAATACAACTGAAATTCAAATCCCTTAAGAAAATTTAAGGACATAGTAAATGTGAGGTTCTAAAAAATCTGTTTTAAGCACTGAAAATACTCTGGGATTGGACACCTTTTGGGTTTTATACGTTTACCCATAAGTAAGATTAATATAGTTTTCTTCTTTCATTTGAACTTGCACTTATATTTCAGCTCTCATATTAAACTGAACCTCAGCTCGGGGCATAATCTTTTTTATGTCTGATGGCTGTTAGCATTACCACATTCAAAGACGGGTACTTTTAATTGAGATGTAATGATCTGTGATTTTAAAAAATTTATTGTTGGCAAACCAAAAGTATATTTTAATTGAAGCATTTTCTCAAAAAAAATTTTTTTTAATCGGGGTATAGTTGTTTTACGATGTTGTGTTAGTTTCTACTATACAGCGGAAGTGGAGGTTCTAATAAGAACCTGCTGTGCTATACAGCAGGTTCTTATTAGTTGATTCAACTAAAATTATATTGAAATGCCAACTGACACTAGTAATAACAATTACCACTAATAAGTAAATCTACCTATTCCTCTAAGCTGACATGATGTTCTAAAGATGAGTGATATATGAACTGCTCCATGTAATTAAAGCCGTCAAGGTCACGTGTGGGGATCCTGGTGGTTAACATGTCAGCAAAGTAAACAACACTAAGCGTACAGTGTAGAAACAGAAACTCAAGGAAGAGAACCAGCAAAAGAGGAGAACACCGTGAGAAGGGATGTGGAGAGACATGCCAGATTCGCAAGTTTGGAGTTCAAGAGACTGACGATGGAATGAATCTGGGACCACTGTCCAACTCTGAAGTGCTATGCTGTTTCCACTGTCCCTGTTTCTTAAGTGATCCCAGCTTGGCCAGGCACATGTCACAATTATGAAACTGCCTTGTTCTTCACTAAGACTTTGGCAGTGGGACAAGGCAGAGGGCACAGCTTCGGGTGTGGGTATGGGTGTTGTCGAATGAGAAATGTATGTAAGTATTTCAAGCTGGGGTAAGGGAAGGAGGGTGTGTTAGGTTTCTCCAGAGAAACAGGACTAATTGTGTGTGTGTGTGTGTGTTTGTGTGTGTGTATAAATGCCAATTCCTTATAATGAATCATGTATGTATGTGTGATTTATATATAATATATAATCATCTACATAATCATTTTATGATAGAAATCCTTGTATCTATATATCTCTATCTCATCTATATCTATATATAAAATGTTATAAGAAATTGGCTCATGTGAATATGGAGACTGAGAAGTCCCAAGATCTGTTGTCAAAAAGCTGAAGACCCAGGAGAGCAGATGGTATAAGTTCTACTCCAAAAGTTGGCATTCTCAAGACCCAGGAAGATTTGATGTTTCAGCTCGAGTTCAAAGGCAAGAAAAAAATGATGTCCCAGTTCAAAAGCAGTCAGGCAGGAGGAGTTCCCTCTTACTCATGAGAGGATCAGCCTTTTTGTTCTATTCAGTCCTTCAACTGATTGGACGAGGCCCACCCACAATGGGGAGGGCACTCTGCTTTACTCAATCTACTGATTCAAATGGTAAACTCATCCGAAAACACCCTCACAGAAACACCCAGCATAATATTTGACCAAATACCTGGGCACCCTGTGGCCCAGCCCTGTTGACACATAAAATTAACCATCAGAGGATAAATAAAAGAGGTAATACCAGAGATCCAGTCTGGGAAAAGGCACCTCGAAGGCATGTGAGAGTAAGAGGAGATTCTGAGTGTACCAAAGCAGGGAAGAACGAAAAACGTTGTACTAAGAATCAGGAAACCTTAGTTTCATCTCCAGATGTGTCACCAGCTAGCTAGGTGACCTTGAATCAAATAATAATCTTTCTTGACCTGCTTTGTTATTTATAATACAAGAGATGTATTTCTTTTGCATTGGGGTATAACCAATTAACACAAACTGAGTGACTTAAAATGACACAAACTCACGATCTCATAATTTCTGCGTGTTAGGAATCTAGGTGTACATCGCTGGATTCTCTGTTTAGGAGACTGAGCTGAAATCAAGATGTAGCTGAGGCCGTGGTTCTCACCTCACCTTCAGAGGCCACATCCAAACTCACCAGTTGTTGGAAGATTTCATTTCCTCATACATGTTGGACTGAGGTCCCTGTTTTCCTTCCAGGTGCTGGCTGGGGACCGCTCTCAGTGTCTAGGGGCTCCCCACAATTCTTGCCATGTGGTCCTCATAGGTGGTTCACAACACGTATACTTCCTCCCAGGCTGGCCAGAGTCTGTCTCTCTTCTGCAACCAACACGAGAAAACTTTCTGCTTTTATAGGGCTCATAGGATTAGGTCAGGACTACCCAGGTAATCTATCTTAAGGTCAGCTGATGTGGGAGCTTAATTACATCTGTAAAACCCCTTCACAACAGTGCCTAGGTTAGTGTTTGTTGAGTAACTTGGAGAAGGTGATGGCCGGGAATCTAAAATGCGGTGTCTTAAAATCCTGCCTATGCCCAAGGGGTTTTCCTTCTAAAATTCACTCTGTTTTGAATCGTATGCATTTGCTAGTCAAATAACTACAGTGGCTTTTGTGAAAAGCATGGAAACCTTTGAGGCAAAGGCCCATCCCCCTAAAGTTTTAGGTACCTGTAGGGCAAGGTCTTCAGACAGACACCAGTAGAGTCTGATAATGAAAAAGATAAAAAAAAAACAAACCCCAAAAAACTAGAGACCTAAATGTGCTAGTTCTCATGTCAAAGTTGAAGGAGAATGGCATTGAATCTGGCCAAAGTGCCAGTGGCTCCCTCCTGGTAATCTCCCACCTAATATGCTAAGTTAACGCTTTTTCTTTTTTTCTTAAAGTAAAATTATGTGTTTGAGTAGAATAGAAGTAGAAGCAATGAGTCGCCCCTAAATTCTTTAAGTTTAGGTACCTGTGTTCTTTAAATTTTACTTTGATTTGTTGTTATTTCCAGTGTCTCATATTCCTTTCCTCCCTTGCTGATGTTTCAGTAATTATAGCCATTAACAACACATGAGATCTCGGTTTCACAACCCCTGGATTCTGGTCCTAATTCTCCTAACTATGATGTATATGAAAACTTTCATGACTGAAACTTAATTTATTCTATATTTATAAATGGGGACCATGCTACCCCTTTCGTGTGGTAATTGTGAAGATACGATGAGATAACAAAAAGTATTTTTAACTGTGAAGCACTCTGCAGATAGAAAGTATTAATAGGTGCAAATAGTCCTCTGGTACTGCAATGTCATGCCACAAAGCTTTATGAATTAGGTACAACAATGATTTAAACGTAATTTAAATTCATCCCACATCTAGAGGAACACACTGTGCTTCCAAAATCTTCCTAGAACACAACTCTGTTATTTCTTTGCTTAGAAATCTTCCGTGCCCACTCATTAAAGTCTACACTTATGAAATGAAATATTCTATTTCTAAGAATGCCTGTGGGCATAGTGCAGGAATAAATTTTCTGCAGGTAAATGATTTTTTTTGGCAAACCCAGCGTGTATGCAGATTCTGAAACCCAGAAGAATAAGAAAACATGAAACACCCACCAGTTTAATAGTTAAAGTAAAAAGCAAGGAGGGAGAGAGAAGTCCCCTTACAGAGGACCATCATATTATCACTATGACTCAGGAAGGATATTGTCATTGGTGTTATATGTTTCCTATTAGCATTTTTGGCTAATTGTTTTTCTCTCTCAGCAGCATATATATGCGAGGAAAGGAAGATGATTGCATTTTTCCATACTGTTTACTAATGATTCTGACATTTATTTGAATTGGCATTCTTTATTTTTCTCTATTTGACGTGAGCTTTCTTTCTATTTTTCTGTAGCTATGGATTCATTTATGGTGTGATTAACATGATATTTAACGTGGTTCATAGAAACAGAGATAGTCTCAAAAGCTCTTCTTAAGGGCTTAAGAAGATGGCAAACAAAGGGACAATTCTGAGTTCGGCTGCTTTGCAAATGTTTTCATGGGGTCTTCCGGGCAAAGTTTTGGTGTGAGGGAAAGTGGCTACACCAATTTGCTGTCATGAGGGGCTTTCTACTATGAAAGCACAATAAAGAGGAAGCAGCATCCAGCTTTCCAAATTTCCAGAGAAGTCGGGAAGGGGAGGGAGACAGAAAGAGAAAGACAGGGTGGGGGGGTGGAAGGTATGAAAAATGCACGTATGTGTGAATGAATACATGAATGAGTAAATGAATAGATGAATATGTAAGTGAATGAATGGACAAATTACTCAATGAATGACAGCCAGACAAACAGGAACTTAAATACCCAAGTGACTAAGATAATTTGAAGGACATAGGCTTATAGAAAGAAAGTAGTTCAAGTTTTGATTGCTTTCAAACTCTGAAACACACAGAAAGTTAGTTAGATTAACACGGCTGTTAATTGTTTATAGATAGTAGCTGTGACAGCATTTATCTCTGTCAATTCCAATTTTCCTTCATCCTGTACTTCCATATTTTTCAGTTTTAAGTCGTTCATCTTTATTCATTTAATCATCAATATATATTAAGCATCAACTCTGTGCTGGCTGCATGGGAACCACGGCCAGTACAATGTGAGCACATCAGAATTGTGTGACTCAAAATGTATTGCTTAACAATTACTGTGTAATCACCATAAACTCTACTACTCTGGGCACTGCATGTTTAGGAAGAAGCTGAAATGTTTTGATTTGTGAGTTTTATCCCAACTTTCACATGTCAATACCTTATCATCTGTTTGTTCTAATCAGCGCTTTTTGGCTACCTGTAGAGGTTCCTAAATCATACACACGGCAGGCGATGGATCAACAGAGTGACTTGCCTGACAAGTCCTGCTGTTTTCTCTATTAATACATCTCTTAACCCCTCCATGATATCAGGTCTCCCTGCTGTTGGCATTGTAAGTCATTTCTCTGTTGTACAGGCTCTGTATAATTTTTAGCGATGGCCAAATACAGTTTTACTGTTACCTCCAAAAAAACCCCTCAGAAAACCCAGGATCTGTAACTGGCCCCTGAAGGAGATGTGTTAATGAATAAGAATGGTCAAGGCTGCCCTTGCAGGTCAAAGTAAATATCAACTCTAAAATATTCAGCTTAGGTACCAAGTAATTCCAACCACGTCTCAGCTGCTCTCATTCCCCAATTCATCACTTTCAGTGAGAAAGTCTAAAGCAGGTCAGAGACTCCATCTGACCTACAGATGCATGTGAATGAGAGGTGCACGTGTTAGGCCCATTTTTCTTGTGGCACTTCCCCGGGATATTTTCAGATAAGTTTTGTAAGGTACAGTTTAACTTCACCCCACCTTCTCGGACGGCCTGATAGACTCCAGGGTGGAAATTACACTGACTTGTTTATTTGCTTATTCTTTTTTATTTTGTTTTATTTTATTTATTTGCTTATCCTTTTTTTCTTTCTCAGACTCATTTCTTCCCACATGAGAACAATGGTTATGTAATATAATACATTTAGACTTTCCACTTTTACTTCCCTTTCATGCATTGTAGTTGAATGTATTGGCTCTTATTTTCTGTCTCATCGCATCTTGTCATCAAAAGATATTCAGGAAGCAGCTACAAAATACCATACATGGTATTATGTGACGGAGATCCAGTGCTGAGCAAGATGAGCGTGGCGTCTGACCTGGAGATTTGTGTTTTGGGGGGAACCACCTCATTTTCAGTTATAAAGCTGCAGGTGTTATCTTGTGAATAAAAAATTGCAGTTACAGTTTGAGGCACCATCAGCTTGACCCTGAAGAGTGTCCCATCAAGGTTTGTGGGACAACCGCGCCTTCTTTTTAATGCACTTAGGTATCATTTGCTATATTCTGAAACCTATTCTTTTTTCAACTGCTGAAGAATTAGCAGGAGACCATGTCTTCCCCAGGGCTTCAGGTGTGTAGCAGGGCTCTGGGGCTTTTCCTGAGTGCTTTGCTCAGGAGAGAGTAGAACTGGGAGGGCTTCCAGATTTCCTTCTTGTGAAATAATACACATATTTGTCTCTGCTCCCACTTGCTGCTAATATTTGGTCTTTGACTCAGGTTCCTAAAACCTGTGTGATTTTCTAAGCAGTGGGAGTGATAGGATCACCTTACGAGAGCTTCTGGATCCCTTGGAATTTCCTGGGTGGTAGAAGCATCTTTTGTTCTCATGAGCTGACTGCTGGTGGGCTCCTGCGTGAGGGCTGTCCCAGGAAAGATCAAGTGTGATTAGAAATTTAGAGCTTTCACTCTCACCCCTGTCCTTTGAAGCGGGGAAGAGGGCTAGAGACTGAGTAATAATCAGTCATGCTGATGCGATGAAGCCTTCAACAAATCCCTGATGTATGACGTTCCAGGAGCTTTTGGGTTGGTGGACACATCCATGGCCTGGGAGGGTGGTGCACGGCATCTCAGTGGGAACAGAAATTTGTGCACACTGGACCCTTCCAGACTTACCCTACTCCCCCTTCATCGGGCTGTTCATCTGTATCCTTTGTCGTTACATTTATTACATAACAAACTGGTAAACATAAGTAGTGTTGTCCTGAGTTCCATGAGCCATCCTAGCAAATTATTGAACCCAAAGAGGGGGTCGTGAGAACCCTGATTTATAGCTGGTCGATCAGAAGTACGTGTGATAAACTGACGAGGGGCTTCTGAAGTGGGGGAGTCTTTTGAGACCAAGCTCCTAACTGGTGGTGTCTGTGTGACCCCTGGGGTAGACAGTGTCAGAACTGAATTGAATTGTAGGGCCCCCAGCTTGTGTCTGGAGAATCGGAGAACTAGTTGATGCGAGAAAACCCCACAAAACCAGCTATAGATGTGTTCTGGATGAGCAGTGGAGGACAGACATGAGAGCTTTTTCTCTTCACCTCTGAATCACCCAACTCTCAGCTATTTACGTATTTCTGTTCTGTCATACGTTTCTGAGCAACATCAAAAATTCCACTCTAAAAAGAAATGAAGGTTTTGGGAACTACTTCCCTGGCACAGACCATCACTTTGCAAACATTGGAAGGAGGGCCCAGTGGTGAAGGGGCTCGGTGGTGGTTGAGCCAGGTCTGCAGACGTGCCCTAATGCTTTGTCCCCTGCTGTTTTCATCCACAATCTCAACCCACAGACCTTGCAAGTGTGACTTCTGTTATACTCGACACTGTGTGACTCAAAATCAGAGTCCCCAGGTGGCCCCAGAGAATTTTGAATGGTCACTCCAGGTGATTTGCACAGAGAAGTTTGAGAGCGGAGGGCAGAGATTGGGTTTGAAGATAAAGGTTTTTGTGAATGGACGCCCCGCCCTAACAGGACTGTCTTTCATCACTTCTCCGGTGGGACAGACTGTGTGATGTGAAGGTCCTCTGCCGGAGGGGAGGCATTCTTCCCATCTGTCTCCTTCCTGGGAATGCCAGCGACCTTGACCATCCTGCCAGCTCAGCCAGCAGCACTGAACATGGGGACCTGGTGCTTCCTGTGTCCCTGCCCCCATTTCTCCCGTAGCAAGTGATGTCTGACTTGGTCCTCTGCTAGAATGGGAGCTCCCCAAAGGCAGAGACGGCGCTTGTCTTTGTTTCCCCAGAAAAAACAAAAGCACTTGGTCCCTGGTAAGCTCTCCAATGAACGAATGAGTACATGAATACATGAATGAATGAATGGACTCAATTCTCTTTGTTAGCTGTGTTATATTGAATGCATCGTTCAACTATTTGATCCTGCTTCCTTATCTTAAAAAATGAATGTTTTTTTCTCATAAAGAACTCACACAGTTCAATGGCAAAAAAAAAAAAAAAAATCATCTAATTGAAAAATGGGCAAAGGACCAAAATAGACGTTTCTCCAAAGAAGACATAGGAAAGGCCATAGGTACATACAAAGATGCTCAACATCACTAATCATCAGGGAAATGCAAAATGAAACCACAGTGAGATATCACCTCGTGCCTGTTGGAATGACCATCATCAAAAAGACAGGAGAACAAGTGTTAGTGTGGATGTGGAGAAAAGGGAACCCTTGGGCACTGTTTGCAGGAATGTAAACTGCTATAGCCACCATGGAAAGGGGCGTGGAGTTTCCTCAAAAAAAGGTAAAACTAGAACTACCTTATGATCCAGCAACTTCACTTCTGGGAGTATAGCCAAGGGAAACGAAAACACTCACTTGAAGAGAGGTCTGCACACAATGGAATATTATTCAGCCATAAAAAGTGAGGAAATGCTAGCATTTGCAACAAAATGGATGGTCCTTGAAGGCATTATGCTAAATGAAGTAAGTCAGGCACAGAAAGACAAATACTATATGATTTCACTTATATGTGGAATATTATAAAAAAATAAACCAAATTATTTCTCAGTAAAACTGGGAAAAAAAGAATGTTTAAAATTTGCCACAGTGATACCAAAACCAGACAAATATACTACAAAAAAAGAAAATTACAGACCAGTATCACTGATGAATATAGATGCAAAAATCCTCAGCAAAATACTAGCAAACAGAATCCAACAACACATTAAAAGGATCATACACCACAGTCAAGTGGGATTTATCCCAGGAATGCAAGGATTCTTCAATATACGCAAATCAATCAGTGTGATACACCGTATTAACAAACTGAAGGAGAAAAACCGTATGATCATCTCAATAGATGCAGAAAAAGCTTTGGACAAAATTCAACACCCATTTATGATAAAAACTCTCCAGAAAGTGGGCATAGAGGGAACCTACCTCAACATAATAAAGGCCGTATACGACAAACCCACAGCAAACATCATTCTCAATGGTGAAAAACTGAAAACATTTCCTCTAAGGTCAGGAACAAGACAAGGATGTCCACTCTTGCCACTCTTATTCAACCTACTTTTGGAAGTCCTAGCCACGACCATCAGAGAAGAAAAAGAAATAAAAGGAATACAAATTGGAAAAGAAGAAGTAAAACTGTCACCGTTTGCAGATGACATGGTACTATACATAGAGAATCCTAAAGATACCACCAGAAAACTACTAGAGCTAATCAATGAATTTAGTAAAGTTGCAGGATACAAAATTAATGCACAGAAGTCTCTTGCATTCCTATACACTAACAACTAAATATCAGAAAGAGAAATTAAGGAAACACTCCCATTCACCATTGCAACAAAAAGAATAAAACACCTAGGAATAAAAAAATAAAAAAAAATCCCACAGTGACCAAATGAGGAAAATATTATGTACAAAGCGTAATATTTTGTTACTGAGTCTAAGCTTGTAGTGCCCTGCAGCACTACAGGCCAATAATCGGGAGAGAGTTGTTGAGGCCAGGAATAACCACTGTATCCAGAAAGCCAGCAAACCAAGAAGATGGTGAGCTCGTGCCCCATAGAACCATCTTGCCTGAGTTGATTTCAGGTTCCTGTTATACTAAAAGGGGCGGGAGTAAAGTCAGCACTTCCTGTTTCCCGTGAGCCTCGGGAGGGGATGTGTTCATTTCTTCCTCCCTGCAGTCATTCACAGGTGGGCCTGGTCAGGATGTTTCCTGGGAGCTAAACAAAGGTATTTTAGCTTAACGCTCATAACCCGGGAAGCAGGGTTCCCAGAGATGGGCCAGTATGGATAATTTAAGCATATAAGCAACAACCCTTTAGTGTCAACCTGTAATAGAATACAAAATGTTCTTCCCTGTTACACTCTCACACGTTTTTGTCTCATTTGGTCATTATAACAAAGTTAATAAATTTATATATAAATGTCTCCTTAATATATATTTGTTATAACTATAGTAATATATAAAATATTATATGTATTTATTTCATGTATTTATATTGTCTCTGTATAAATTATGTGTATGTATAGATATAATTTATGTACTTATAAATATATATGTAAATATATTTATGTATTTATATATTTGTTTACGAAGTACTTCCAAGTAATATTTTCTCATTTTGTCATTGTAATGTATTACATATATTATATATTATACATATATAATTAAAATTAAAATTAAAATTATACATATATTTCTATATATAATATTAATATAATATATATTATATAATAATATATAATATATATTATAATATATAAATAATATATTATAATATATATTATATATAATATATTATAATATATATTATAATATATAAATATATATTATATATATTAAAATTATATATATATATTTCTTCTTAGGGTTCATTTCTATACAATAACATATTCAAAGAAGAAAAAGAAAATACTAAACTACCAATCTGTTAGCCAAACAAGAAAAAGAAAAGCAAAGCATTCATGGCAGCAATCCCTCAAATACTTCCCTTCCCTCTATGCAAATGACTGACTATGCTACTTCCTTCCTTTCTTTCTCAGTGATCTCCTCAACTTCCGGATGAATTATATGCCTTTCTCCAGAAACTGTACCGTCTCAAAGTAAATCAAGCTGACCTGTCAGTGTCTTTGGTTTTGCCTCTGTATTTGTTGTGACAGTTTTTCACACCAGGCAGCAAAGGCAGCTCTCTGGGATGGGCAGGGGTGGGGAGGCTGAATTTATACACGCACAGACTCACATATACCAGGGCACCTCACCCAGTCACAAGCAGGAAACGTTTCCTGTGTTTGTTTTCATGACTTATTTCCTACTGTTCTCTGTGCCTTGCTAGATCTAGGGCCTTAAAACTTCAGTCGAGTCTTGTATTCATGATTCATGTTGCAATGTGAAGAATGGAGCACATACAAAGCAAATGCCATGATCACGGAGGTTTACCCTTTAACTGGGAACCTGTGTGTGTGTGTGTGTGTGTGTGTGTGTGTGTGAAATTTGTTTTGAATAGGTAGTGCACACACATGTTTAAAAATCAAAATGAGATAACTGTGTCCTAGTGTACACCTGTGACAGGTGTACTGTCATTTCCCCATCTCATGCATGTGAGACACTGTCCTGTAAACACAATTCTGCCCTTTTTGTTTTCTTATCAGTACATGAAGACTTCCTCCATTCCTTTTTTAACTGCACAGTGTTCCTTTCTGCCTCTTATTTTAGCTTTAGTCTGCCTTCTGATGCACTGGATCCAATCTTCTGCTATCATGCATGGCTCTGCCCTACATAACATAGTCAGTATATGAAAATGCCTATTTTCTAACAGGCAACTTTGAACAAGCAATGATTTCTTTATAAGTTTTTCCTCTTCTCTCCCTTTCTCATTTTTCTTCTATCTTTTTTCACCGTGTTCAGCAAACTCTACTGAGACAATTAAGTGCTTTCTGAGAGCACTTTACATCTTGACTGTGCTTCTTTTCTGTCTGTATGTCTCTACCTCTGTCTCTCTGCCTCTCTCACTTTCCACTGTACTCTTACTAAATGAATCTGTATAGCTCTGCCTTATATCCAAGCTAATGGGAATTCCAAGATTCTTATTTCCTTCGACACTCTTTGGATCTCATCTTGATTTCCTCCTTGATTCTCCTAAACTCATCAGGAATATGAACATTTAATCATAAAGTATTTTATTGACTTTTCTGCATTATATTGACCATTTTCTACCCATAAAAAATGAGACCATAAACTGAATAGTTTTAGTGAATTGTCTTTCAGTTCCCTTATTAAATTTTACTATATGTAAAGTATTATGTTGGGTACCCACTGGGGAGAGGGGTAGAAAGAATAAAAGCAAATAAAGAACCATTTTTCTTTTGGCCATCATCAACTCATCATTTAGAAAGGAAGACTTTGTTTCCCCATGTTATACATAAGAAGTAATTTCCTTATTAACTCAATCCTCTCTATTAAACAATTAGATGCAATTAATGTTTGCATATATCCAGCAATACTGGACAGTGAAGTGTTTCACTCAAGATAACCTTCCATATTGTTACAATTGACCTTTAAAAATGTTTAACCTTTTAAAAGTCCTCAACTATTTTGGATAGAAATTTTCATAAAATAACAAATGTTTCTACCTTTAAAAAAAAAGAACATAACGTGACCTTTTCATTCCTCACTAAAAATTAAGAAGTGTGTAAGACACAGCCTAAGGCTCTTTCACATTCAACTTTTCACAATTAAATGAAGATTCTATCCTCCATCATTGCAGGGTGATAGAGCCATCCTCTCTGGGTCTGTCGAGAGTTCAGTACTGTTTGCTCCTACAGTAAGTGGTCTCTGCTTTAAAAAATTACTAACATAATGACAATGCAGAGAATATTTGGGAAATACTAAGGTAGAAGAAAACCATAACATCCCTCTATCCTCACATCTTCTTTATGAAACCTTCCTTTTTGCATATGAGACCTTCTTCTGCAATCACTTTCCTCCTTTTTCAGGCGCATTCTTTAGAATTTCCTTTGGTGAAATTTTCTCTGTTTTCTCTTTTTATTGTGGCCTGAAAATGTCCTTATTTGCCCTCATTATTCAAAGATTATTAGGATATTGAATTATTGATTAGTAGTCATGATGGTTAATTTTATGTGTCAGTTTGACTGTGCTAATGGATGCCCGCATAACTGGGCAAACGTTGTTTCCGGGTGCATGTGTAAGGATGTAAGGATGTGTCTGGAAGAGATCAGCATTTGAATCAGTAGACTGAGTGAAAAAAGATGTTCCCCACCAATGCAGGGGGGCATCATCCCATTCACTGAGGGCCTGAAGAGTACAAAAACGCAGAGGAAGGGTGAATTTGCTCTTCCTTGAGCTGAGACATCCACCTGCCTCCCGCCCAGGATATCAGAGCTCCTGGTTCTTGAACTTTCAGACTCAGACTGAAGGTCACCACTGTTTTCCCTGGTTCTTCAGCTTCCAGCCAACACATGCAAGATAGAGAAAATTTCCACCATGCCCCCAAGATTCCTGTGTTTCTTTGCACTGTATCCCTTCCTCTGTCCTGGGCTCTAGGCAACCACCGGTGAGCTTTTTGTCAAAATATATTAGTTTACATAATGTATGATTCCATTTATATAAAGTGCATTCTTTTATGTCTGGCATCTTTTGCTCAGCATAAATGATTTAATATTTATCCTTCTTGTTATGTGTAGCAGTAATTCATTCCTTTCTATTGCTGAGTAGTATTACATTGTGTGGATGTACTCATATCACCCGTCAATAGGTATTTGGATTAGTTCCAGCTCCTGGTTACTGTGAATAAAGCTGTATGAACGTTTCTGTATAAATTTTTTCATGAAAAAACATTTTCATTTCTTTTTTTAAATACCTAATGTTAGAATGACTGGCTCACATAATGGGTGAAAGTTCAGCTCTTTAAAAAACCACCAGAAAGTTTGCCAAAGAGGTACCATTTGCATTCCTGCTGGCAGTGCGTAAGTGTCCCTATATCCTCACCACCACTTGTTACTGTTGGTCTTTTTAACTTTAGCCAGTTCAGTGGGTGTGTACTTCTGTCTCGTGTTTTATTTGCATTTCCCTAATGTGTAATGTTGGTGGGCATTATGTGCTTATTAGACATCCATGTGGTTTATATTTTAGGTAACTGTTCACATATTTTGCCCATTTTGTTGGATTGCCTGTATTCTTTTTATTGAGTTATAAAAATATTTTTTCCCATTCTGTAGCTTGCTTTTTTATACTTATATCGAATCTTTTAGAAACAAAATATTTTTATTTTGATGAAGTTCTGATTGTCAAAATTTTAAGATTGATGCCCTCACTAAGCATTTAAGAAATTTGTTCTTACTCTAAGGTCACAAAGATATTATTCTATGCTTTCTTCTAGAAATGTTGTATTTTTAGGTTTCGCATTAAGACCTATGGTTCATTTTTAGCTAATTTTTGTATATGTTCAATGTATGGATCTAAGTTTGGGGGGTTTTGCATGTGAATACGATAGCTCCCGCATCATTTGTTGATTAGCCTATTGACTTTGTACCTGTGTCGAAAATCAGTTGACCACATGTCGATCTAGTTTTGGACCCTCTGTTTCGTTGATCTGTTTGTCCTTCTCAACACCAATACGTGACAATCTTATTACAGAGATTTATAATAATACTTGAAGTCAGATAATATATATCCTCCAACTTGGTTTTACTTAATGTTTTTTTCTAATCCATGTCATTTGCATTTTCATGTGAATTCATTGTAAAATTGTCAATTTTTAAACAAATCCTGTTGGGGATTTTGATTTTGATTAAACATTTAGATGTTTGATTTAGATGTTTGATTTAGATGTTTTAGATGTTTGATTTAATGTTTGATTAAACATTAAACACTTAGATTACCCAGTATTTTCTCTGAGTACTTTACAGATATATTTGAGGAAAACTGAGCATTGTTAAGCTTTTTGAATCATGGCTATGGTATATATCTCCATTTATTTAGGTCTTCTTTAATTTATCTCAGCTGTGTCTTTGTCATTTTCAGTGTATAAATTTTTGATCAGAATTATCCTCAAGATTATATATTTGATGCTTTTGTGAATCGTATTGATTTTTAAATTTCAATTTCTAAATGTTTGTTGTTAATATGCAGAAATTCAGTTGATTTTACATATTGATCTTATATCCTGCAACCTTGATGAAAACATTTATTAGTTCTGGTAGCTTTTTATTTTAGAATCAATAATATTTATTTCTTGTTTTTTGGTAGAATTCACAAACCTGGAGTTTTCTTTGTGAGAAAGCTCTTAAAAGTAAATTTCTTTATTAGATGTAGGACAATTTATGCTTTTCTTCTCGAAGTGTGTTGTTTGGTTTCCAAGTATTTGGATATTTTCCAGAATCTTTCTGTTATAGATTTCTAATTTTATTATATTTAAATAACAAACCTTGTTTGATTTTATTTCTTTTAATTCAATTATGACTTTTTTATAGCCCAGACCATGTTCTGCCTTGGTACATTCTTCATTTATATTTTAAAAGATTGTGTATTCTGCTGTTTTTGAGTGGGATGTTTCTTAAATATATACTAAAATCCATCCATAGTGTTCACGTCTTCTGAAGCCTAATGTCCATTATTCTATCAGTTATCAGTATTGAATTCTTTGACTATTCCTTTTTTTCCTTCATTTAAGAACTCTGTTATTTCGTGCATAAATGTTTAGGATTGTTATGTCTTCTTGATGAATTAATTGATCCCTTCACCATTATGAAATGACCTTCATTGTTCCTGGTAATAGTCTTTGTTCTGAAATATATTTTTCTGATACTCATATAGCCACTCCAGTTTAAAGAAATTTGTTTTATCGTGGGAAATCTTTTTCTTATCTTTTACTTTAAACTAGATGTATCATTGTATTTAAACTGTGTCTGTTGTAGGCAATAAATAGTTGTGTCTTGCACTTTATTCAGTCTTACAATCTGTGCCTTTAATTAGATGTTTAGACTGTTTATATGTCATATGATTACTGATATGGCAGCATCTAAATTGACCATTTTGCTATTTGATTTCTATTTGTTTCATTGTTCTTTTCTCCACTTTACTTATTTTCCTGCCTTATTTTGAATTGAATGTTTCTAATAATTTTACCTAATTTGTTGGATTATTAGCTATGAATATCTCTGGTATTGTTTTAATGGTTTCTTTTTAGTTTATAGCATATAGTATAAATTATATATATTTTATATATGTTATATATACTTATATATGTTTAGCACATATATTAGAACAAATATGTACTAGAATATATAGTATATATGTATACATAGTATCTCCTTATACATATATACTACATTACATAGTACATATACAGTATATATTCTAACATATATGCTATTATATATATTATAAACATATGTATTTATTAAAGCCTGTCTTCAAGTGATAATGGACCACTATCCGTAATATACATTAGAACCTAAAATAGAATACAGGCATACCTTGGAGTTATTTCCTGTTCAGTTCCAGACCACTGCAATAAAGTGGGTATCACAATAAAGCAAGTCACACAAACTTATTTGTTTCCCAGTACATACAAAAGTTATGTTTACACTATGCTATAGTCTATTAAGTGTGCAATAGCATTATGTCTAAAAGAGCAATGTGCATACCTTAATTAAAAAATATTTTATTGCTTAAATATGCTAACCATCATCTGAGACTTCAGCAAGTCATGAGCGCAACGTCAAAGATCAGTGATCACAGAGCACTGTAACAAATACAATAAATAATGAAAAAGTTTGAAATATTGTGAGAATTACCAAAATGTGACACAGAGACACAAAGTGAGCAAATGCTGTTGGAAAAATGACATCAATAGATTGCTCCATGCAGAGTTGCCACAGATTTTCAATTTGTAAAAAAATGCAGCATCTGTGAGGTTCAATAAAGTGAAGCACAGTAAAATGAGGTATGCCTGTACTTTCATCTCTTCCCTCTTATGTAATTGGTGGTATACATATTACTCCTATGCATGTTATAATATTCATAGTACATGCTATAATAGTTATGTATCTTTTTATATATGTATGTATTATAAATGTAATAAGTTCCTTATTATCTTGTAAAGAGTTTTATTTAATGAGAAACAAATCTTTATATCTATCCACATTGTTACTGTTTGTGATTTTCTTTATTTTTTTTCATAGATCTAGTTTTCTACCTGTTTTCTATTATTTTTCTTCTGCATGAACAATCTAACTTTTTTTTTATAGTTAAAGTGGGCTGGTGATGAGTTCTTTAGGGTTTTTTTCCCAATGTCTGAAAAAGTCTTTTTCACTTATTTCCAAAGGATATTTTCAGTGGGTATAGAATTCTAGGTGACAACTTCCTCTCAACGCATTAAAGATAATGCACCACTGTTTTCTCACATCCGTTGTTTCTGATGAGAAATCTGATGTGTTTTTTTCCTTTTTTTCTTCTTTAATGTGTCTTTTTTTCCTTGATGCCTTTTAAGATTTTCTTTTTATCACTGTTTTTAAACAATTTGATTTTAATGTAGATTTATTCATTTTTTTTTGTGCTTGGAGTTCCTTGGATTCCTTGAATCTGAAAGTAAATAGTTTTCATTAAATCTGGAAAAATTTCCATCATTAGTTCAAATATTTTTGTCATCTCTCTCTTCTCTCCTTCTGGAACTTCAATTAAACATATATTAAGCTACTCTAAAGATATATTTAGAGTAGTCACATACCTCACTGAAGCTTTGTGGGTTTTTTTCAGTCTCTTTTCTCTCTGCACTTCATTTTATATTGTTATATCATTTTTTTTTTACTTTTTTAAACAAATTAATTAATTAATTAATTAATTTATGGCTGTGTTGGGTCATCGTTTCTGTGCGAGGGCTTTCTCTAGTTGCGGTGAGCGGGGGGCCACTCTTCATCGCGGTGCACGGGCCCCTCACTATCGCGGCCTCTCTTGCTGCGGAGCACAGGCTCCAGATGCGCAGGCTCAGTAGTTGTGGCACACGGGATTAGTTGCTCCGCGGCATGTGGGATCTTCCCAGACCAGGGCTCGAACCCGTGTCCCCTGCATTGGCAGGCAGATTCTCAACCACTGCGCCACCAGGGAAGCCCTGTTATATCATTTTTAATATGATGTTTACATGTTCATTAATCCTTTATTCTGTAATCTAATCTGGAATTAATCCCATTCAGTGTATTCTCCATCTTAGACATTAGAGTTTTCATCTAATAATTTGATTTAATTTTTTAAAAATATTTCCCCTATCTCTGCTTATCTTGTTCAACCAGTCCCCTAGCTTCTTGGACTTATGGGATGCAGTTGTAATAACTGTTTAATGTGCTTGATGTGCCGTTTCTTAGTTAATTTTAACTTACTGACTTTTTCTCACAGTCAGTCATGGTTTTCTGCTTCCATGCATTCCTGGTAACTTTTTATTTGTGTGCCAGCCATTGTGCATTTTACTTTTTAGGTGCTAGATTCTTAGGGATTCCTATAAATATTCCTTGAGCTTTATTCTTGGGATACAGTTAAGTTACTTGAAAAGTTCTTAATCATTTTGAGTATTGATTTAAGCTTTGCTGGTGGCAGCAGAGCAGCTTTTACTCTAGGGCTAATTTTGCCTGATGATCTAGGTAAAACTATTCTGATTACCCAGTGCTCTGTGAATTGTGAGGTTTATGGCTCTGGCTGTGGAATAGGAATTATTCCTGTATCTAAGTGAGCTAAGGGGATTGTTTTCCCGAATCCTTTCAGGTGATTATTTCCTTGACCTCCTGTAGTTTCCTCAGATGCACATGCTGATTAGAACGCGTTAAGCCCCAAGGGCGGGTACCACATTGAGATTGCTGGCTATCTCTCTCTCCGTGCAGCTTGTTCTTCTCTGGTGCTCTTACCTGAACACTCTAGACTCCTTACCTTCCCTGAACTCCCAGGAGATGATCAGGCTTCAGCTGGCTGCTCCCGTCTCTGCCATAACCTCGAATCTAACTCCAGGCAGTAAGCTGGGCAATCACTGGGCTCACCTGGACCCTTTCTAGTCTCTCCAGGATCATTGTTCTCTGTTACCTGATTCCCAGTGTCTTGCATACCATTGTTTCATATATTTTGTTCTTTTTTTA
Source organism: Balaenoptera physalus (assembly GCF_965194825.1). Lineage (NCBI taxonomy): Eukaryota > Metazoa > Chordata > Mammalia > Artiodactyla > Balaenopteridae > Balaenoptera > Balaenoptera physalus. The sequence goes on along the minus strand of NC_138902.1, from coordinate 37,821,270 downwards.
TTAGTTGATTTTAGGTTGTAGTGTAAATACATTCCTTTATTGTTTTATCTTATCCAGCAGGGGAGTCTCGCTTTCATTTTTGATGGATTGTCTTGCTGGGGGTGCACTTCTTGGTTGACAGTATTTTCTCTCAGTACTTTGTCATTCCACTGCTTTCTCACCCATGCTATTTCTAATGAGAAGTCAGCTGTTAGTCATACTTTTGTTCCCCTTTATGTGATGAGTACTTTTCTCTTGCTGCTGTCAAGATTTTCTCTTTGTCATTGGGTTTTAGCAGTTTGACTATGATGTGTCTAGGTGTAAACTCTTTGTGATTATGCTACTTGGAGTTGGTTGAGTTTCTTAGATGTATACATCAATATTCATCATCTGATTTGGGAAGGTTTCAGCTATTTCATTAAATATGTTTTCTAACCCTTTCTCTCTCCTCTACTATGGAATTCTCATTACATGTATGTTTTATGCTTGCTGCTTAAGTATGGGGCTCTGATTTCATGTTCATTTTTTTGAATATTTTTCCTTTCTATCTTTCAAATAAATAATAATTTCTACTGATAAATCATCAAGGTAACTGATCATCTGTCACCTCAAATCTGCTATTGAGTCTATCTACTAATTTTTTTACTTTTTAAAACTGTTCAACTCTAGTATTTCCATATATTTCTTTTAGTTTATTGAGATTCTTTCTTTAAGTCACTATTACATAATTTCCTATAATTCTTTAAACATACTCTTTGTTCATTAATGGAACATATTTATAATAGCTGCTTTGAATCGTCTGCTAAATACAACATCTGGGCCCATCTAGAATCCATTTCTGTTGAGTTTTCCCCCTTGATTATATATTATAGTTAACCTGTTTCTTTGGCTGTATCCTATTGTTATTGCTGTGGCTAAAAACTGGTCATTTCACGTAATATATTAATTATAGCATCTCTAAGTTTTCATTGTTTTCCATTGAATTTTTTTTTTTTTTTGGCCTGGACTTCAATTAAAATATCTATTTTTCCCAGGGATGTGCAGCTGCTGATGTCTGTGATCTGTTTTTGAATTCTTATTTTTTAGTCTAGTTTTCTAGGGCTTGACCCTATGACTTAATAGTATAGCGGTCAGCCAGTGATTTGGGGGAAAAATTGTGCTCAATCTTTCTGAGCTTGTAAGTTTTCCAGTCTCTGCCAGTGGATGTGTGTGGTGGGGCAGGGGAGGTACATTAAAGGTTCTTAAACCTCTCTCAGTTTTTACTTTCCAATAGTCTCTCCAGTTCTCCTCTGCACATGAAAATCTCTCCAGCCAGGAGTTTGTGAAGAGCTTCTATGGCCCTTTCGTTTCCAGGATCACCCTGTTAAATTTCTGGCTGCACTTCACTCCTGCAACTGGACTAAGATCTCAGGCTAGCAGAGAGGCAAGTTTTCCCTTTCACTTCTCAACGGAGTTTAATATTTTTACTGATAATGTTGCCATGCATTTTCATTCACCACCTCAAGTCAGGTTTGCCCCCTCTGGAAGCAAGGCTACTTGTTTTAGTTACCAGCTCTGCCCTGGATAAGATTTCCTTCTCATTGACTGAATTTGGGGTCCATGAGAAAAGCACTGGGCAGGAAGGTCAGAGACTTCCACCTTTCTCATCCAGAGCTCCACCAGCCTCTCAAGAATTAACGTTTGTCATTTGTTTTCCCTTTCAAAATTTTTCTGAGCCTGTAGTGATGTTGTTTTGTCTATTTTATAAAGATTTTTTTGTGTATGTATGTGTGTATGAAGGGCATTCTTCAACCTCTTCATGATAAAATAGCTGGAGTTCTTATTTATCTTTTAAAGACGTGAAAACGAAAAGACTGTCACAGAGATATGTGATATATATATATTTATACATATATATTTGTATGTATATATAACATACCATTATATGTATATACTAGCATTATGTGTAGATACACAGCATTGTAAATGTGTGTGATATGTATATGTGTGTATATACATATATGTGTGTATTATGTGTGTGTGTGTATATATATATAAAATATATAATTTCTGCCACTGTTTTTTGGTATATATCCAAATTTTCAACTGGCATAGTTTTTCTCTTGTCTGATAAACTTCATTTAACCTTTATTTCAAAGAAGATATGCTACTGGCAACTAATTATCACTCTTTCTTCCTTTCTTTCTTTTTTTTTTTGCCTGAAAATGTTATTTTATTTTTATTTTAGAAGAGAGTTCACTCAGTAAAGAAATCTGGATTGGCAGTTTCTTTTTTTTATTTGCCCTTCACTGCTGCCTGTGGTAGTTGATGAATTATCTCTCATTTTTGTTTTTGTCTTTTGTGTGTAATGTACAATGAGCCCACCATCCATAGCCCCTATTAGATGCTTGTAAGATTTTTCCCTTATCATTTGTGTTCAGCAATATGATTATGATTGCCTCGGAGTGGTTTTGATTATGTGTATTCTGCTTGCAATTTGAGTTTTTTGATCTTTGGACTTACAGTTTACATAAAATTTGGAAAAATTTTGGCATTATTTCTTAAAGTACTTTTAATATTTTTTTCACCCTCAGTTATATGTATATTGGACTACATACTGTTGCCCACTCACTTACTGATGATCTGTTTACTATTTTTTATCTTTTTTCTTTTCTATTCTTTATTTTGATTATTTTCTATTGCTGTGTCTTCAAGTTTACTAGTTTTTTTTCTTCTGAAATACGTATCTCTTATTCATCCCAGCCAGTATGTTTTCTATTCCTAATATAATATTTTTAATATCTAGAAGCTCTATTCTGTTCTTTTTTATACCTTTTGTCTCCTCACCACACTGATAGTTTTCTCTACCTCCTTGAAAATGTGGAGCCTATTTCTAATTCCTGTGTTTTATCTTCTGCTAGATCTATCACCTCTGTCATTTATGGGCCTCTTTCTATAGATTGACTTTACTACTGTTTATGAGTTATATTGTTCTTCATTTTTTTGTGCCTCATAAATTTTGATTGGATGCCAGACATGCAAAATTTTATATTGTTTGTTGCTGGATTTTGTTTCATTAACATACTGTTAGGTTTTGTTCCAGCATGCACTTACGTTGTTGGAATTCTTTCAAGACTTCTTTTTAATCTTTCTTAGGGTGGGTCCAGATAAACCTTCAGTGTAGGGTGAATTTACCCCTCTAGTAAGGGAATATCCTTATGAAGACTCTATACTGTGTATTACAAAGATTTTTCCACTGTGGTTGGAGACCTAGGTTAGCTCTAGGAATTGTTCATCCTAATTCTTTCTTATAGTTCTTTTCATACTTTAGATATCTGTGATAATTTGTGATTTTTCTAGTTGATTATAGCTGATGGGTAAATACAGCATTTCCCTGCTGATTATTGATGTGGAGCCTTTACTCACATACCTGTTGGCCATTTGGATTCTTCGTTGGAAGGAAATGTCTATTCATTTCCTCTCCCCATTGCTCAATTTTTTTTGTAGTTGTTATTACTGAGTTATGTGAGTTCTTTGTATATTTTGGATTTTAAACCCTTATCAGATATATGGTTTGAAAATATTTCTTCCATAGGTTGTCTTTTCATTCTGTTGATTGTTTCTTTTGCTCTGAAGAGGCTTTTTAGTTTGATGTAGTCCTAATTACCGATTTTCATTTTTGTTGTTTGTGTTTTTGGTGTCAAATCTAAAAAATCATTGCCAAGACAAATGTCAAGGAGCTTCTTCTCTATGTTGTCAACCAGGAGTTTTACAGTATCAGGTCTTATGTTTAAGTCTTTAATCCACTTTTAATTAATTTTTGTGAGTGGTTTATTTGTTCCTTGAATGTTCAATAGAATTCACCAATAAAGACATCAGTGACTGATATTTCTTAATTGGAAAAGTATTTATAATGAATTCAATTTCTTCAAAGCTGTGATGATAGTTTCTTGCTATACTTTTAATTTCTTTATGATCTATAGTGAGAACCTCTTTTTTTTGTTCCTGGTATTTCTTTTGTCTTCTTCAGTTTAGCTAGCTATATACCAGTTTTGTTGTTTATTTTCCATAACCAGATACGGATTTTATTTTCTTTTGTCTATTTTCTATTTCATTGATTTCTGCTTTTCTCTTTGTATTTTTTCTTCTACTTTCTTTGTATTTACTCTTCAAATCTTCTTGAGGTGGAAATTTAGGATATTGATTTAAGACTTCTCTTATTATCTAGTAAAAGAATTTTAAACTATAAATTTTCCTATGAGCACTGCTTTAGTTTCACAGAAATATTAATGTAAATGTTAATATTTTAATTATTTAGTTTTAAATATTTTCTAATTTCCTTGGTGATTTTTTCCTTTGACCCCGTAGATTATTTAGGAATATATTGATTTCCAAAGTTACGGATTTTTCCTATATATTTATTACTATTAAGTTCTGTTTTAATTCTGCTCTTCCCTGAGAACATACTCAGGGATTATTATTATCATACAGTATAATTTCGGTTTTTAAGATTTTTTTAAGACTTATTTTATGGCTCATCTATATGGGCCTATCTTTTTGAAAGTACTATGTGCCCTTGAAAATAAGGTTTATTCTGTAGTTCCTAGGTATAGGATTTCCTACATGGCAGTTAGGTTAAGGTAATTAACCATGTTTTTCATATATTCTATGTCTTTACTGATGTGCCTAATTTTTTAACAAATTGCTGAGAGGATGTTAAAATCTCTGATTATGATTGTGAAATCCTGTATCTCTTCCTTTTTGTCAGTTTATTCTTTACATGTTTTGAAACTGTCTTATGTACACACACATTTATGGTTGTCATGTCTTCTTGATAAACTGACAACTTTATCATTATGAAATGGTCCATTTATATCAGGTACTACTACTTTTGTTATAGTCTAATTTACCCAATGTTACTAAAGCCACTCAGCCTCCTTATTCTTATTGTTTTTATAGTGTATCTTTTCTTTCGTTTACTTTCAACCAATATGGGTCTTTATATTTGAAGTGCATTTTTTATAAGCACCATACAGTTGGTTCTTGCTTTTTGCATCCAGTGCAATTACCTTAGTTATTTAGCTGAAACATTGTACATATGTATACACACACATATATTTATGTACTAATTTATATTTAACTAAGTTATTTATATGCATTGATTTAGGTGTGCCTTTGAACAGTTTGTTTTCTATTTATCTTATTTTTGGTACATTGTCCCATTCAATATTATTCCCCATTATTCATTATGCTATAGCTGTAATATCTATTACATTTATAAACATTAAAGCCTCAAAACAAGATTGTACTTCTTGCTTTAAAAAGGTATATGTATTTAAATATTTTAAAAGTATAAAATGATTTTTATATTTTATATTATATAATTATGCATTAGTAAATCATATAAGTAATTTATATTAATAAACAATATATGCATATTAATATGTTTATAATATATTTTGTATAATATATATATTTTCAATTTTTATATTTTGTTCTTATCCATTAACTTTCAATGATAGTCCACTTATACTGAAGATTTGAGTTTTCCTCTCTTATCCTCTTTCTTCAACTTGGAGAACTTCCTTTAGTATTTCTGAAGGGCAGATCTGCTGAGATATTTTTTAGTCTTCTGGCACCCACAGTTTCTGAGGGGGAATCCCTAACAGTCTGCATCAATGTTTTCCTGTAAATAATATATTGCTTCCTTCTGGCTGCCTTAAAAGTTTTATCTTTATCTTTCATCTTTTGTAGTTTGACTCTTAGGGGCCTTGGAATGGGACTTTTGTATTTGTCTTGTTTGAGGTTTGCTGACATGGTTGAATCTGTAAATATATGTAACCAAATTTGGAAGTTTAAAGTCATTATTTAAAATGTTTTTCTGAGTCCTTCTCTCTCTCTTCTCCTCTGAGACTCCAATTACACTTATGTTGGAAGTTTGTTACTGTCCTACAAATTTCTGAGGCTCTTTTATTATGTTTCTGAAGTATTTTTTTTCACTTTTTTAGATTGCACAATCATATATATATATATATATATATTCAAATTCACTTACATATATTCGTTTACATTTTTATCTCTATTCACTCCTAGACTTATCCAGTAATATTACCAAACCAAACTTGGGTCTGCTTGCTTGAAGCACAGCAAAGCCAATCTATTGACACTGGGTTGTAGCAAAGGAAAGTACAGTGTTTATTGCAGGGCACCAAGCACGGAGTATTGGTAGCTCATGCTCAAAAGACCTGAACTCCCTGTTGGCTTTCAGGGAAAGCTTTTTACAGGCAACATTAGGAGTGTGGGTTGTCAGGTGCCTGATCAGTTTGTGGACATTCTTCTGATTGGCTGGTGGTGAGGTAACTGGGTGGTGTTTCGGGAATCAACATCATCAGCCTTCTGGTTCCAACCATTCCAAGGTCCACATTCTGGTGATCAGCATGCAGGTGACTTCTTCCGCCTAGTTGGGGTTTTAGTATCTGCAAAACAACTCAGGGATATGGCTCAGGATATTATCTATGGCCCTTTAGGAGGAACTAAAGGTCCTTGACTTTGTTTTATGACTAAACTATTATTATTTTGTCTTGTTTGACTGTTTTCCTTTGTTTTGCATTTTCTGACTTCTGTGATTAAATTTGCTCTTTGGACCTCCTGGAAGACCTAGGAGGCTAAAACTTTTCTACAAAAAAGAGACATGAAACATAGCAGCAGGGGTGGGGGAGATTCTGTCCCCTGGAAGTCCCTGCAGGGTACTGCTCAGTTTCAGTAATTTTTAAAAAATTTCAGGTATTGTATATTTTTATTTCTAGATGTATATTTCCATGTGTATATACACACAAACCTATTTATATATTATTCTGTCTCTTTGTTGAGATTTCCTAATTTTTCATTTGTATAAATACATACTTTTTCCTTTTGCTCCACTAAACTTGATTATAATAGCTATTTTAAAGTCCTTGCCTGATGATTCCAACATGCAGGTGATTACAGAGTTGATTGTCTTTTTCTCTGAGAATATATTGAATATACTTTTCCAGCCTTTTGTATCTTGTATAGTTGTGGATTGTATCCTCAATATTGTGGATGTTATGTTGTAGACATGGATTCTGTAATATTCTTTGTAAGAATATGGAAGGTTTGCCTTAGAAGGCAATAAAACTGGCTATAGTCCAATTGCAATTTCTGTTGTGTATGTGGCTGGTGGCTGTTCAGATCATGGTTGGCTGTGTTTCAGTCTTCACTGCACACAGAGGTTCATGGTTCAGCTGGAGATATAAGCAGAGTTTATACACAGAACTTGAACTCCTGCTTTATGATTCTCTCCTTTCTGCAGCCCGGGTTGCCCCAGGCTCCTCCCTCTGGTTCCTTCAACAAGAAATATGACAGAATTTCTAGCAGAATCTTTCCCATCTCGCTGCCTTCATGATTGGCCCAGCAGTCGGGGAAAAGCTGCAAAGATGGGGACCTCACTTGTAGCTGACTGCTTCCTTTAAGATTCAACTCCCCTAAAAATCTGCCTGTTTTTTCGCAGGCTCCAGAGTGCTTAGAAAGGTTTTATTGTGGTTGTTTTTTTGTTTTTAATTTTGCCCAGAGTTCATAGTTGCTGTCTGCAGGCTGGTCATTTTGTTGGCAGCTACCTGCTTCACAGTAGAAGCAGAATTTCTTGTCACCTGATTTTAAAGTCAATTTCTCCAGAAAAGGTTTGTTTCTGCCAGCTACTTGGTAGCATATCACTTTGAGACTCAAACACAACTATGTTTTTCTGTACATGTGTTGCATAATTTAGGCTACAGTTTGTGACCAACTTGGTTAACTTGTTATCATGGCATGCATAAATTGCAGATATTATCACAAAGAAAAGAGTAGGGGTAATGGTGCCTGATAAAATTGCAACTGTCTCAAATTCATGTGATAAAGATACAGATTTAGGTCTTATCTTTTGAATAGTCTACCTGTTAGGAACTCAGAGGAGAATCTAAATGAAGACATTCTCGGTCAGTAAAGTATATGGATTTTAGTACATATATTTTGGTGGTACCAATTATAATTATTCAGAAGTTTTTCTCTTTTCATTTTCTTTGTTCTTTGTGGTGATCCATATAGAGGTGAATACTGAACATTTAATTAAGGGATATTATTTTGTATCATATATCTACACATGAATATTTTATTTTGCTGATATTTAAAAATTCTGCTATAGTAAATACATTAGTGACTTGGAACTTTTATAGGTTCTAGACTGCTGTAAATATTCTAAGGCTCAGATGATGATGGGGAGCTATTAAATTTAATAGGTAAATTCAGATTTCAGTATCAAATAGGGAACTATACGTTGCTGTCCTATCTTCTAATTCTTCGGTAGCATTCCTTTTTTATTGGTTTTTACAAAGATTAGAGGCTCACAAAACATGATTATATCTTTGTTATGTCCAAGACACAACTTTAGATTATTTTTCATGGCCATTAGGTAAATGTAATTATTTTCAGAGAAGTGTCCATTTGCAAATAGGCAAAAGAGCTCTACTTGGAGGAGAAAATCTGACCACTTGAGTGAGTGGTGGGGGTGCGACTGCTACGTTACCATAATTTTAAGAGTTGATTCAACTTGTGTTCAGGTTAATGAGTTTACCATTTTCCAGGATCTACAAAAAAAAATTCATGGCAATGTTGCTTTATGCTCAAATCTAGAAGGTTTCAGGCACTTGGCCATAAAACATGGTTGCTTTTTTTTCCACTTCCTTAAATATTTATATGTTTATTACCCCAGCAACCAATAGCTATAGCTTCAGAGAGAATTACTTTACAGAAGAAAAAAAAAAAAAATCAAGAACTGTCCTAGCAGAACCTGTAGCAGATTGAAACTTACATGAAGTATACTTCTAAAATTGGTATTAGCTTCCAAGTGAAAAAAAAAAAAAAAGAGGTGAACGTTAAGCCCACATTGACCCAAAATCATTTTGCGCTAGATCTAAAATACTTTAAAAGGAAGGCATAAATGTATTGCCAAAATCACTAGCTTTGGCACACGGAAACTAGCATTCCAGTCCTGACTCTACCATTAAGCAGATCCATGGTTACAAGTATTGTTCTTCATCTGACTGAAAATTAGTTTTTCACAAATAAAAAGCAGGTGAATAAAAGCCGGAGCTACATTTAGTGACTAGAGAAAACTACATATCACAAGCTCTTTCACTATTTAAAATAAATAGTAAAAACAAGGTTGCTTTAAGACAGCAAAGCAAAGCAGGAAGGAGAAACAATGTCTTTGTAAAACACAAAGACTCAAAGGATCTTTGATCTTCTATCACCCACCCTACTAATTTCTCTTGAAACGTACAAGAGAAAATCAGTCTCTACAAACAAAAATCCAAAGTCACCTCCATCCATGTAATAAAAGGGGAAATAGTAAATATAAAAATCATGAAGTTTAATGAAAATTTTGAAACTTTGGCCAAGAATTTAGACAAAGAACGCAAGAAGCCTGCCTTGGTGATTACATAAGAACCACTGAGGGGAAACCTTGTGAAAAGCTAGTTAAACTTTGGCCACACTATTCTCCCTATTTAGAAGTGAGCCATAATGCAAGGAAAAGTAATTAAAGAACCCAGAATGCCCTTGAACATTTCAAGCATTTAAATATCTAAGCCAGATATGCTGGGAAAGATGTTAAGCACTGAGAAACTTCTTTGCATTAATTAGAAGGTCTAATACAAAAGAAAGCCATCAGTATCCTGCTAGGGGGTCAGAAGAAAGAGGGACTTCCTATCGCAAAGTACCTTTACCTTAATTGCAACTCTCAAAGCTAGAAGCCTTTTCCCAATGAAATTATGTGGGCTTTTATCAGAAACGAGGTAAGCTTATTCATGACGTTCATTGAAATGGTCTCTTCTTACGCAGACCTTCAGCCACTTCAATATAGGAAGTTTCGCAAATGATTATATGTGCTGGCTTTCTCCTAGATTAGACTTTGATCAAATTTATTCTTAAAATACCTGCAGTGGTCGCAGAGATAAAATACTAATGCAACTGATAAGGTAGCCATCCATTCTTGGAAAAGAACCAGTTAATTCAAAACCGGTTACCTGTAGTGCAGCATTGCAGGGGAAGTGGTTCTGTTGCCAGCCTCCAGGATAAGAAGCTAACGAGATCTGGAGAGGTGTGATTAGGTCCACATAGCAAATTGATTTCTACCGTATTTTTTGTTTAATCTTTATTCAAATGCAGTTCCCCAAATTCTCAGTCGGAATTAGAGCCACAGACAGAACTGAAAGGTCTCAGTGATACCGACCAGGGTTCTTGGCCTTCCCCAAGCAATAGAAATTGACAAGAGGCTCCATCTCCAAATACCATCACACTAGGAGGTAGGGCTTTGACATACAAATTGTGGGGGGGGGTACACAAACATTCAGTCTATAACAGTACCATGGATGCCCTGGTAAGAAACATGTGTGCCAGAGAGTAGAAGATAAATCTCGTGAAGAGTCAGAGTCTGGCCACACTGGGGAAGTTTTTAGGGGCCCAGAGGTCTGGGGCATGCCAGTACATTCCTAACAGGTGTTTGTAACTTTGCTTGACACATTCTGGTACTATGAGTTAGATGCCAAGGTTTGTATGCCCCTTTGAATTTTGCTGGAAGCATGTCTGTCACATTTGGGGATACTGCTCTTATCCACTTATCAGCTGACTTAAAAGTCTCCCAGATTCCAGGGCACAGAGCAAGAGAGGACCCTGCAGCTGGAATTGGCTGTGGTTTGTGACACCTGCTGTGTAAGCCGTAGTTTCAAGCATGCCTCTTAGAGCTGGAGTTAAGTTTGGTGGATAAGGCTGTTTGATGGAGTCTTTATCACGTGCTAGTAGGGGTGGGTACTGTAGTGCAGACCCTGTAGGGTTCTGGAGCAAGGGCAATCCCTTCTCAGGCCATAGCTCCTCTTTACTTGAGAAATAGCTTCTGTTATTATTCTGACCTCAGTAGATACTGAGGCATGGGACCCACGGCAATTATTTGATCTAAGCCTGTCATAATAAGCTGTGTTATTGATTCCAGCAAGCCAACCTTAGGGAGGGCACGGCAGCTAGCCATTGTATGATTAAGGGCACGTTCAAGATCTGACCTGAGCAGGTTCAAGAGGCAGGATTTGGGGCCAAGAATCCCGCTTTCAATTATTCCTCTCCCTCAACTCAAACCCATGGGAGTTCCCCATGACCAACCACGAGGGGAGCAAGGACTTGGGTCTGAATCATAGGCAGTTGGCATGATGTGTCTTTGTTTTCTAGAGCTTCTGTAACAAAGCAGAACTGGGATGGATTCAAGCAACAGAAATTTATTCTCTCATTGTTCTAGAAGCTAAGAAGTCCAAAATCAAGGTGTCTGCAGGGTCACGCTCTCTCTGCAGGGAGCAGGGGATGATCCTTCCTTGCCTCTTGTAGCTTCTGGTGTTTGCGAAGTATCCTTCATGTTCCTTGACTTGTAGATGCATCACTTCAATCTCTGCCTCAGTTATCACATGACTGTCTTCTCCCTGTGTCAGTACATTGTCTTCCCTCTGTGTGTGTCTGTCTCTTTCCAAATTTCTCCTTCTTGTAAGGACACCAGTCATATAGGATGGGGGCCCACCCTATGACCTCATCTTCGCTTGATTACATCTGCCAAGACCCTATTTCTAAGTAAGGTCCCCTTCACAGGTATCAGGGGTTAGGACTTCCCCATAGGCTTCGGTAGGGGGACACAATTCAGCCCATACATTTAGCTTAGCTTCAGAAGTACTGCTGACACATGATGTTGCCAGCTTAGGGATGATTTTGTAAGGCAGCGGTAAAGGGAAATCCTTCCGGTGGGAGAGCTTTGAGTTTCTTATTTCTACAGAAGGAAAGACGATCCGGTGTACGCATATATATTGACCCCTGGGCAGCAACAAATGGATTGGTTATTCAGGAGCCTGGACGGCACATGACTGGCAAATTGGAAACAAAAATGTCTGGGGAAGAAAGATGTGGATGGATTCTTGGGGCTGGCTTTCCCCAAGTCAGCCGTTCTCCTCAAGGCTTGTGCATTGGGCCCAGGAATAGAGTGGCCTTAGCAGCGGGGCTGGAGACTATGTATGGGTTCAAGGGCATGAGCTTCTCTCACCAAGACGGATGATTATACAGCCCGTCCTTCTAGAAGCAGAAACCAATGCTGAGCCTTGGGCGCGGCTTCATTTCTTAAGGAGACCTTTCAGCCTTTATCGCTGGTCAGTTGTCTGGTCAGCTCATTCCATGTTGGTTGGGGGTAGTAATTTGTCTTTAACGGAACTTTTACCTATTTTAGATATTAAATTGCCTTATCCTGCCAGAAATATATCTGAAAGTATCACTGCCCAAAGATTTATAAAGAGCCTTCTCTAATCAGAACCTACTGTTTAGCACAGAGAACTCTACTTAGTGATTTGTGGTGACCTAAATGGGAAGGAAATCTGAAAAAGAGGGGATATACGTGTATGTGTAACTGATTCACTTTGCTGTACAGCAGAAACTAACACACTACAAAGCAACTATACTCCAATAAAAATTTTAAAAATAAATTAATTTGTTTAAAAAAGCACCTCTCCACCAACACTGTCTCTGACATGTTGTTGCCTCAGTCTAAGAGATCCATTTTAAGAAGACATCATACGAGGTTGAGAGCCATGGATTTCACTAATCCTAGTACTTGGCCCACTGCACAGAAGCTGCTGACCAGATAGAAAGCTCAGCTAAAGGTTACTTGGGGACAACACTTTGTAGGGATGAAGCACTGTCCTCTGGCACAACCCTCAGTATAAGCGTTGAGCCAATTGCTGAATATGGTACCTTGTCCTGTTAGATTTCGCAGTTTCAGGAAGCAGGTCCTTCCATGATCACTCCCAGTGACCTCCTCTTGGATTTGTGTCTGCTGTTTTACTTTCAGGTTAAACTTAGGCTCTTCTACATTAGGCGTCTTGATTCTCAAAGGAGAAACATTTCTTCCACGAGAGATAGTAGCCTATGAAAAACAGCTGAACAGTTTGGACTTTTCATTCCACTGGAAGAGCAGGCAAGGAAGGGGGTGACATTTCTGGCTGGAACCTCTGGCTTCTTGACCATTTCCTTGAGGAAGCACCGCAGCAAAGGCTATGGGATCTGCCTTCCCCTGGGTCTGCTGAAGTTCTCAGGCAGATGGGCTGGAAGAGTGGGAGGTTTGACTTTATTTGTGCATGTATGTTGTATTTTCTGTATATTGTTATGTTTTGACATCTTCAACAACCTTTCTGGCTGCCTCTCCCTGCTGGCCAATCCTTAGAGATAACAAGGGCTTGTCCAGGAGCCTGCCTTTGGCAAACTAACCCATCCAGAGCCACACTCCTGTCTCTTGCCTGTGCACCCCAGGAGGCAATGTTCTTCTGCTATAATCATCCCAGGGCCAGGTAGCAGGCAAATAGGGACTGTCTATATAGCCCAAAGCCTGCCCAGATTCTTCATACAAGTCAATCCCAAGCTGTTTGCCCTGCTTTGCCTTTTCCATGGAACCCCCAGTAAAGGCTGTGGCCTAAGCACTCTCCTCGTCCTCTGACCACCCCAGTGCCTCCCATCTCTAGGACCTGTAAGTACAATACTTTGTTTTTTTCCTGAGCCTCTCCTCTGTCTCCCCTTGGGTCCATACCTGCCCGACCATCTCATAAAAGAATGCAAAAGAAAAATTGGGACACATCTTACCAATAAGGGATTGGAGAAAGGAGGGGCCAGCAGATACATTCCCTCCCATTGCTCCCTTTAATGAACTATTTGGTGGCGGGTAGTTTCATGAAAGTAAGTCCAAAGGTGTATTGTGGGACTGAACACCTGTCAGATTTGTTTTCCTTTTTCATAGGTGAAACTCATAAATGAATGGTTCATATTTTATATAGGATGGATAAACAACAAGGTCCTACTGTAGAGCACAGAGAACTATATTCAATATCCTGTAATAAACCATAATGGAAAAGAATATGAAAAATAATATATACGTATAACTGAATCACTTTGCTGTACAGCAGTTAACACAACATTGTAAATCAACTATACTTCAATAATATAAGTCTTTACAAAATAAATAAATGAATCGTTCAGTTACACACTAAGTATTTGCTTCCCATCCAAAACTTCCTGACTCACTACCATTCTCCCACACTTTTGCTGAGATTGCACCTCCTGATAAAATATTAGAATTTGAGTTTTGCCTCAAGCTCTATTTTCCAGGCATCTCACTCACCAACTATCCTCCTGAAATCTCCTGTGTCTCTATAGATGGTGCCATGACACTCTTTCCAAAGACTTTATGTTCTTCCCATCTTGAGCTAAGGAAAATATCCTATAGTTCCTGTTCATTTTCTGTTATTTATCCGTTTAAATTTCCCTGAGTCTCAGTAGAATCCTTTTAAGCCTATGCCCCAAAGATCTCATCTTGTTTATCATACCTACCGGTTAATTTGTGTTTGAAAGGAAAACACAGTTGAACTCTGTGGTGAGATGTTTTCCCTCTTGACTAAATGTGCAAATATTTGAGGTGCATCAAAAGGCCTGTCTTCCAAAACAGTCTTTTCTTCTTATCCGCTTTGGTGTGTACATTCTTATTGCTAAAGAACTTCTCGCTCTGTGTTCTTGCTTTGGGTCGAACTCATGTAAAGATGAGGAACACATTTGCTTTGTCTGAATCGGAGAGTTAGCTCAAATGACCTCTTCACAATGTTTCTTTCTTTTTCTCCAAGACTACAGAGACTGCCAGTGAATGCACAGAATTATTTAGGGTGGATCTCGATCAAGAACAGCTGTCTGTTCAACAGGACATTTAACACTTAAGTTCCTGGAGTCAAGTCTAAATAGGTTCTTACCCTAATTTTCCTGTCTTATTAGGGTTCTGGGGCCAGTCAGCGCAAATCCTGTAGCTTCTTTCTTTCATGCTGGTGTATCTTGACTTTTTTTTGGCATTTGTAGCCCCACTGTGTCTCTCAAGCTCTGAGTTTAAAAAGTTTAAGCAAGTACATCCTATAAAATGGTTACTGTGCTGGATTCTCTCAGGAGACCAGGCTGAATTCTCTAGGGAGAACAAGACTAGAACTGTACTGGGAGACATCTCATGATGTAAGAGAGCATCTGTGCAAACATATAGACTATCCCTAGGACCTCCTCTCAAAGTGATGTTGCAGTTCTGAAGAGTGCTGGCCACTTAGCAACAGTGGATGGAAGTAATTAGGGATGTGCGATTTGAAATTGTTAATACCACTCTTATTTATGAAGCCTGGGAAGACATAGGTGACAGTTAAATACAATACTTTGACACAAATGTTATTTCTCTTCTCTACTAAGTGAACATAAATTTATCTTTTTCACTCTTCAGACTCTTAATAATATTTGTTCCTTTGCTTAAAATATCCTGCATTTGAAAAGAAGTTATTGTACTCTGGGCAGAATGAAGCTTCTCTTCCTCACTTTGTTTTTCCTTCTCCAAGTGCTGCCACAATAATATGATTTCATATTTAAATAATTCTTTAAAGTGGCTTATACAGCTTTTGTAAAGATCTTTCAGCTCGTGTTTTCCCCAAAGCATTCTTAGGAGCAGACTGTGCACGTTCTACAAATAAACCTGAAGCTTAAAGACAATAAGTGAACTGCTCGAAATCACACATCTAAGGAGGGGCGGGCTTGTGATCTCAGATGTTCTCTTACCTTGACTGGCGGTCTGCCCTCAACAATATTCTGACTCTTTGAGCAAAAAAGTAAATGGAAAATAAAGTTATTCAAATAGCACTGAGGGGTAAGGGCAAACTGATTATGATGGAAGTCCGTTGTATTATTAGACTGAATAGGAATCTTGGCAGGGTTATGTTTGCTCTGTGTTTTCTAGATGAGGGAAGTAAACTAGAAGGTGTGGGCAGAGAAAAGTTCCTGGGAGAGGAATGCTCCACGCTAATTCTGAGTTATGTGGCGAACAGGTTTCCTTGAGTGGAGACGAAATACTTGCAGAGGTGGGGTTGAGAATTTGAAGGGAAGGTGTTGGGGGAGGGGCAGCAATGTTAGGGTTAATGGTCTTTGGAAGACATTGAGGTCCAGGAAAAATAGTCACAGTGTCAAGAGAGAGAATTGGGTATGAACAGTGATTGTACAGCTTCCGTGGACCATTCCTACAGGTGTGAAGCAGACAGAGGCAGAAGGGATTTGCTGCACACAGAGTAAGAGTTGCTCCGCAGAGGTACAGCATTTGAATAAAGCAAAGACGATCTCGTGAGGGATATCCTTAATACACAGTGGTGATACATTGTAATAGGAATAGTGAAGGGAAAATACAAGGTGCTAGGAGAGAATACAGTGGGGAAACCAAATTAGAGTGGAGGGCAGAAGATCTCTTTGAGAATGTGGCATGTGATCAAAGCCCTGAAAATAGCAATATATGACCTAAATCTTGAATTGTCTGAAAATGATGTTTTGGGGATAAATTTAAAGTTGCCATGAGTATGTAATTTAACATGTATTTTCTAACATGAGGAATTATTTTGCTATACTTGGTATTATTATTGGTCTTCTTACATTAAATGTATAATATATGCTGTTAATCATATACGTATATACATATTTATACAGGTACACTCACACACACATGCATATATATGATACTGAAACCCAAACCAGATTATCATAAGAAAATAGAAGTATTATTAATAGAATTACTTATATTCATGAAAACTTACTGTCGTCGACTCGAAAAGTAAAATATGAATTTCCAAATATCTGTGAATACTTTGGGCAGTTCAAGAAAAGCATCAGTGCCTTCTAAAACTTTGTAAGTTTACTTCCACAAATTCAGACATCCTGAGATATCTCTATTGTATCTCTTGGATTCTGGTATCTTTAGAAAAATGTATGTGTAAGTTACAAGTCGTTTATGATACGATAGTTCAGTTCCAAGAGTGGTCAGTGTGAGAACTTAACATCAGCAGCTTTTGCCTCGAGCATAACTTATATCACTGTTTCCCTCGCCCAAGCCCTGGCACCCGTGACTTCGGTGTTGCTTTCCCTCATCGGAATCTTTCACCATCCCCACGTGCTCTCTTAAGGCAACCGTTGTATCCATTGTACCTTTTCTCATAGAAAGGGGGAAAAAAATCAGTCAATATGTCACTAGAGCAGATGCCTGAGGAATTTCCATAAATAATCAATTGACAGAAATATTTACCTTTAAACCTGAAAGGTTGCATGGGAGGACCTTAGTACCCATTGTTAGCATGAATTGCGCATTTCACAGGTTTTGCAGACACCCTTGTGATAAATACTTGGTCTTTCTTGGCGACAACGTTGTGGGTTTCCTGATAAAAGGGACTGCATGTTACCTTCCACTCTGACAGCCCCAGAGCTCGCTGGGGTGGACACATTTGAACAAACGAATGAATGAATACATGAATGAGCAGGGTGTAAAACCATCAGTTCCTATTTGTTAGTGCAGTACTGTGCTTCTGTCCAAGCACCGGAATTCTAATGCATGAGATGTGGTTCTGCATCTTTCTTCATCCATCCGGAGAATTTCTGTTCTTCTCAAAGTGAAAGGTGAATTGTTCTTGCTGTTGAGAGAAAACAGGAATACAGGCATCTGGGTGGCGAGTGATCGGGAAGGAAAAGCAGATTGCAGAGCAAAAGGAGGATTTTGCAAGGAAACGTTCGGGGAAAGCAAGCCTGCTGTGGAAAGCAAATCTGTATTTCACACTATGCTCTTGGTGTTTCAAAGGGAACGTGTTGATTTAGGAGTCAGGAGCGTTCATCCTAGGAGATGTAACAGCAGGGGTACACTAAAATTTGAATGAAGCACAGAAAAGATTTCTTTTACTTTATCTTTAAATTTTTTATCTAAAAAATAAAAAATATATATATATACATGTGTATATATATGTGTATATATATATATATATATACATATATATATATAAATGATCTTAGGTGAAATAGAGAGGAAGAACAATCTAAAAAGTTAGCCACTAAGCAAGGCAAGGTATAAGAAATTGAATTTTAGTGTTTATTTTATGCATTGCAGGTTGGTAAAAATCAATTTGCAGTGCATAAAACTTCATTCATTCTTGCAAAAAAGGGTGCGTTGAGAGCCACAATGAGCTGGGCACAGGGTATAGTTCAGTGAACGAAAGAGAGGATACCATAGTCCTTTAAGTGGGGAGAAACAGACAAATGAAGGAGTACGATACGTAGCGTGTCAGATGGCGATGAGGCAGACGTGATGCCAGGTTTGCACAGAGCCCTGAAGGAGCTGAACGAGGGGCTGTGCTGGTGCCGAGGGAAGAACATTTGAAAGAGAAGAGCGAGAACGTAGGTCCTGAGATAGGGGTGAGCTGGCTGTGCAAGGATGCCCGAGCAGGGTGGGCAGGACCCCATCAGTGACACACGTGACTAAACATAGACGTGAACGCAGTGCCTGGGCTGCCGCGTCACCCGCTTCCTGTTCTGGGACCTTCACCCCCACCCCCGCCATCTCTCAGGATGCCTCCCTCCTCACTAGAAGACACAAGGCAGCCTGACGTGTAACCAAGTGAGGGCACCAAGGACCTTTCGTGAAAAATAGTAAAAATTCTTTCCTTTGGAAAAAATAAATATAGAAAATAAGTCCTAACATTTTCTGCCTCCAGTGGATGTTTTTGTGTGCTGTATTTTAGGGGTCAGTCTCCGTACCCCTGACTCTCATCGTGTGTTATAATGACTAATAAAATGCAAATATTAGTTTGTTTGTTTTTAATTTTTATTTATTTATTTATTATTTTTGGCTGTGTTGGGTCTTCGTTTCTGTGCAAGGGCTTTCTCTAGTTTCGGCAAGTGGAGGCCACTCTTCATCGCAGTGCGCAGGCCCCTCACTGTCGCGGCCTCTCTTGTTGCAGAGCACAGGCTCCAGTTGCACAGGCTCAGTAGTTGTGGCTCACGGGCCCAGTTGCTCCGCGGCATGTGGGATCTTCCCAGACCAGGGCTCGAACCCGTGTCCCCTGCACCGGCAGGCAGACCCTCAATCACTGCGCCACCAGGGAAGCCCCAAATATTAGTTTTTAAACCAAGATTGACATTATCTCCAAACTCTGTCTCAGGCTAATTTGCTTCCCGATATCCCCTGCCCAGCGTGTGGTTTAGACACATTTGGACATCAGGATAACTTAAAATACAGGATACAAAGGCTTCCCTACTGAAGATAAACTAGCCAGAAACCAACCAACCAAAGAAACGGCAGAGTGCACGCTTGTGTGTGTGTATGTATGTATGTGTGTGTTCACATGTGTGCATACATGTGTGTATTATGTTTGGGGGCGAGGGCATGTGCACATGGATAGGGATGCATGTTTGTGTCTGCGTGTGTGTATTTGTATTGTGTATGTGTGCACGTGAATGTGTGTACCCATATTTGCACGTTTGTGTATGTATTGTGTGTGTATGTGTATGCGTGCATGTGTATGTGTGTATACATGTGTGTACGTGGCGGGGGGCTGTGAGCCAGGTGATGTGGGCCTTCTAGGACACGCTCTGTCTGCAGCCGTGGAAGGGTTTTGAGCAGAGCAGAGATAGGACTTAGTTTTGCAAGGGTCCCCGAGGCTGTCCTGTGCAGAATGGCCTCCTAGAGGGAAGGGGACAAGCTGGAGACCCCCTGGTGTCGATTGTAATGGCCCAGCTAAGCGAGGACCATGGCTGGGGTCAGTGCAGGAGAGGTGGAGGGGCTGAGGAGAAAGGGGGAATTTTGAGCCAGAGTTGTGGGTTTAAGCCCTAATTCTGTAATACATT
Source organism: Balaenoptera physalus (assembly GCF_965194825.1). Taxonomy (NCBI): domain Eukaryota; kingdom Metazoa; phylum Chordata; class Mammalia; order Artiodactyla; family Balaenopteridae; genus Balaenoptera; species Balaenoptera physalus. The sequence goes on along the minus strand of NC_138902.1, from coordinate 37,801,527 downwards.
AGCTGGGAGAGCCTGGCTATGGCAATGAACCTTTAGTTTTCCTGTCTACTTGGTCTTCAAAGCAGTGTTCTGAGAATAAAATGAGATCTCAATACATAAAAGCATTTCCTAAGGTCTCAATGTCTCTGTAATTAAGCCTATTGCTTAGGGCAGAATTTTTCAAACAGCAAATCAAATGAGTGGGTCATGAAATTAGTTTAGTGGGTCTCATTCAGCATTTAAATAAAAATAAAACAGAATAAGAGAGAAGAGAAGGCATTATAATGTTTGGGAAACGTCAGCATGGAGATTAAAGAACAAGGTTTGGGGTCGGATGGCCCTGCCTTCCAGACTGTGAGATTCCACAAGTTAACTTCTCTCTCTGATCTGGTGTTCTTATCTGAAAAGTGGATAGGGTTAAAACAAATTCTTGAATGTTTTTGTAGAAGATGATTAATCAATTTATTACTTCTGTTTATACTTTTTCAAAGCTAATGATTTACAAGCTCTGCTTTGATTGCAGCAATTAGTAAATGAAAATGTGTTTGCATTTCTACGGGTCTGTTTACATTTCACAAGTCTTACTTTTCTCACAAGGGAGCCCTGTACTAACAGCTCTAATCAAGGCCAACCACCTCAAACATACAATCAACAAATCTCAAAAACAGTAGCACCCATAATATACTGTTTTCATTGCTTTGGGAAAAATTGAGTTTCTTCTTTCATATCATCATGGGAATTTCACTTAGGAAAACTAGCTTATAAAAAAATTTTACTATAAGAGAATAATGCATAGGAAACAAGGCTTACTTATATTGCATAGACAAATTTCAGACCTCTTGCTTCCCTTTGCATCTAAAATATAATTTACCAAAAAGCACTGCCATGTACCATTTTCAGAAATATGAACAAGGGGTATACCTCTACGTATATTTTTCTACTGGGTCTTGAGAAGGAAAGATAGTTAACAAAAGAAAGTTAAGAGAAAATTGTCTTAAGACTTTAGATTCACATTAAATTATTATTGATTCATTCTTTTCTTCCTTTATGAGATAATTCCGTGTGAGCTGCACGAGCTTTCCATTGTTTCACTACAAATCAACCAATCAAGTTCTACCTGGCTATTTAATGGATAGCTCATGTTTCGTCAGTAGGCCTAATATCAGAGGTATCTTGGGAATTCCAGGAGGCAATATATTAAAGGGCTTCTTCTTATAAAAATACTACAAAACAAAATAAAACAACAGAGCTGAAATATACCAAGTCTTTTCCTCCCTAGCGTAAGGGAGATATTCCATTTGGGTTTTCCTGAGGGACAGATCCACGGTTCTTTGAGTTCAGATGGTTGTGAAAACAGAAGGAGGTGACGGCTCCCAGAGGTCCACCCCTTCATCTTTATCCTTCCTTGCTTGGAAGCAATTAGAACATGTTCCTCCATCCTAAAATGATCACATTCTCAAGATAAACTATATATAACACTTATTCCCTAGAAGAGAAGATCTGTGTGTAGTTTTTGAATCAATATCTAGATTTGGCTTTTAAAATAATTTTTAACTAATGACTGTCCAAATGTCCACCTCAGCTCTCCCTTTAAAATGCACTAGCATGAGTGCTTGTGTGTGCAAACACCCCGACCTACCGCCACACACACACACAGACACACCCCCTATCCTTTAATTTACTAGGTTAGTTTGTTCCCAAAGGAGGCTGGCTAGTTTATTTTCCATAGAGAAGTCCTTGTACAACTGTATTTTAAATTATTCTGATGTCTAAATACGTCAGCACATAGTGGGGAGAGGGATGAAGTTGGGAAGCAACTTAGCCCTGAGACGCAGAGTAGATTTTGGAGATAGTGGCAATCCTGGTCTAATAAAGACGTATTGGAATTTTATTAGTTATCATAACACGCAAATGAGAGTGAGGGGTATAAAGGCTGATCCACAAAATAAAGTTCACAAGAATATCTGTTGGACACAAAAAGAAAATTTTAGAACTTATTTTCTATATTTATTTTTTTCTAAATAGAACAATTTTTACTATTTTTCATTGGTCATGGGGGCTCTTGCTTGGTTACATGTTAGTCTAACAAGTGTCTAGAGTGAGGAGTGAGGTGTCCTGAGGGAAGAGAGGGGCTTCCACGATAGGAAGAGGTGGGCAGGGGACCCTCAGCCATTGGGTTCACTTTTAAGTTTTGTAACATATTTTAATTGACCTTTGTCTGGTAATGTACACTTGTAAATTATCCAATTTTTTTTTAATATTTTAGTTTTATTAGTGTGTAGGTGATTTAAAATGTTGTGTTAGTTTCAGGTGTACAGCAAAGTGATTCAGTTATACATATACCTGTATCTATTCTTTTTTAGATTCTCTTCTCATATAGGTAATCACAGAATATCTAGTAGAGTTCCTTGTGCTACACAGTAGGTCCTTGTTGGTTATCTATCTTATATGTAAATTATCCAGTTTTAACCAAACTAACCCTCACAAAGCGACAAAAAGAAGTGAAAAAACATTCCCACAAGCAATCTATAGAATGAAAATAGTACCACTGAGGCAAACACAGTGAACAAGAAAATAGCAGAGACTCGTCGTAAATCACAGACTTTACTCAGTCTTCAAGATAGGTAATCTTCACTAATGCATCCCAGAATAAGTGCTGTTTGGGGAGGGAAAACTTATGCTATGGAGGGAGTCTTAGTTTGGAAAAAAAATTTGTTTTAATTCTGTTTTTTCAGGATTTCTGTTTCAGAAAAGGAGATAAGCATGTCCACTCTAAAAGCTTTTCATATTTGCATACTGGAAAAAATAGCCTCGGAAATAAATTTTAAAAAACTTTGCAATGAGAGTTATATGAAATTTTTTTTTTTGAACAATTTTAGATTTATAGAAAAATTGCTAAGGTAGTACAAGGGGTTTCATATCCTGTCCCTAGTTTCCTCTATGGGTAACATCTTATGTTCATATGGTACGTTTGCTACCATTAATGAACTGATATTGATACATTATTATTGATTAAAGTTTGTACTTATTTCATATTTCCCTAGTTTTCACCTAATGTTCTTTTTTTGGTTCCAGAGTTCTATCCAAGATACCACATGGCATTTGGTATGTCTCCTTAGGATCCTTTTGGCTGTGATAGTTTCTCGGACTTTTCTTTGGTTTTAATGACCTTGAGAGTTTTAGGGCTTGGTAGTCAGGTATTTTATAGAATGTCTGTCAACTGGGATTAGTTTCAGGTTGTTTTCTTGTGATTAGATTGGAGTTATGGGTTTGGGGGAGGAAGACCACAGAGGTGAAGTGCCATGTTCAGCACATCATGTCAAGGGTGTTACCACGAACAAGTCTATCCCTTGGTCACCTGACTCAGTGGGCACTATATTTTGAACACACTAGTTTCAAACCTGAAATACAACACCTTCCAACTAACTTGTTAGAAAAACTGATATACACAAGGGAAAATAATAATTTAATAAACTTTAGTGTATTTGGTGGGTGAGATAGTGAACATGGCCCTGCAATCCCCTCCTTCCATTTCTGAAGTAACAATTTTCCCAGTTATGATAGCCATGTAAATATTAAAACAAACTAAACTTAGATCCAGATCTCCAAACTGCTGTCTTATAAAGGGTTAAACAAATTTTTGAAGTTAGTCATATTCAGTAATATTCAGAACCATAAAATGGCTTTGTTTAATTAATAAGTTGAACAAATAAACATATATAAATATAATTAAGTATATTTTAATAAAATAAAAACATAATACATATTTTTCTTACTTTCCTTATTAAAAAATCTCTTTTGCAAAGCCTCTGAAGTGCTGAAGCAATCAACCAGGCATTGAAGTGATCTATGAATACTAGAGTTTTAGGATCAGAGAAATCTCATTTATTTATTTAATGGACATGCATCATATATCCAATAATAATCCAAAGTCCTTCTTATAAACTGGAAAACCAGTACTTAGAGAGGGATTATAACTTTTAGGTATAGAACTAGGGTTAAATGCCAGTATTTGGATTCAGACAGATGTGGGTTCTTGTCTCAGTTGTGAAATTTGAGTGACCTCGGACAAGTTATTTAACTTTGCAGAGCCACTGTTGCTTTATGTACAAAATGGGTTTAACATATAGTTTTTGTATTAAATACAGTCATGATGCCCATGTTAGCTCATGATTGATACCCAGTAAATGAGTTCTGTTCTCTTCCTTTTCTCCTTCCTTTTCCTATGATATTCGATCATACTCAATAGGAGTTATAAAATTATTTACTTGAGAAGAAGATGCCATAATACTTTTAATTAATGTATCAACAACTATTGTTTTTCTCCCTGACTTTGATATTTGAGTTTCTTTCATGAAAGTAAATGTGACTGTCTATTTTTTTGTCTTTTTAAAAAAAATCACTTTATTGAGGTATAACTGACATGTAAAAAGTTACACGTATTTAATATATACAGTTCTATAAGTTTGGGTATACGTGTAGTCCTGTGAGACCACCACCATCACCAAGGCAGCAGGCAGGTTCATCAGCTCTGAAAGTTTCCTCCCAACCTCTTGTTTGTTGTTATTTTTTAGTAAGAACATAACTAGAAGTGTCTACTACAGTAGTATTCGCTACAAGCACTATGATGTTTAGTGGATCTCCAGAACTTATCCACCTTGCATAACTGAAACTCTGTACCCTTTGACCTTAACCTTCCCATCTCCCTCACCCCTAACCCCTGGCAACCACTCTCTGCTTCCATGAGACTGACTTTTTTAGATTCCACGTAGAAATGAGGTCACACAGTATCTGTCTTTCTGTGTCAGTTTATTTCACTTAGCATAATGCCCTCTAGGTCCACCTATTTTGTTGCAAATGGCAGGAGTTTTTTTTTCATTTTTTAAGGCTGAAAAATATTCCATTGCATGTATAGACCACATTTTCTTCATCCATTCATCCATCCATGGACATTTAGGCTGTTTCCATACCTTGGCTGTATGAATAATGCTGCCATGAACATGTGAGTGAAGGTATCTCTTTGAGATCCTGATTCCAATTCCTTTGGATAAACACCCACAAGTGGGTGATGTCGTAACCAACAGACTAGTGCAGCTTCCTGACATCACTAATCTCTGGATAACCTCACCTTCCCCTTTTACTCTGTTAGTTTACCCAAAATCCTTTAGCAACTCCCTGTATTAAATATGTTTTGTTTAAAATAGCCATACTTTCCATTTTTTCTTCAGTCAGCTATTGTTTGGTACAATTATATTTAGCATGGAAGATGAGAAATGTTCAATAATTTAAAAAATAATTGCATTCATTGTGTTGACTGTTTGGTTTTAAAAACTTAAAGGTTAACTTTTTATGAAAAAATTATGAAGCTATAAAGATCATAAATAAATGAAAATTTACTCTAAAAATAATAATAAAAATATATATTACATAAATATTTGAACAATCCTGTTAATTTGTAATTTTACTCTAGGTGTTCTATCAAGGGATCAAAATGAACACTTTTTTAGTTTTGTTTCATTGTCTGAGATAATCTCCAGCAGAGTAGTATTTTTTTTTTTTTAACGTGAATGGAAAATACTAAAACCAACAGGAACAAAAGTTAGTAGGAAACAGAAAAGTTGCAAGAAACAAAAGTTAAAAATAATCTTCAATTTCTCTTTTTTCTGTTTCCGAAATGGATGATTTGATTGATGGGTAATTTAGCTTCTAAAACAAATAAGGTGGTATGTGTGTGTGTCTGTGTATTCTGTAAATAATGCTGATTTGGTTATAACAGTATTTCTTTTTTACTTTTTTAATTTGTATTTTATATTGGAGTATAGTTGATTAACAACACTGCGCCAGTTTCAGGTGTACAGCAAAGTGATTCACCCATACATATAAATGTATCTATTCCTTTTCAAATTCCCTTCCCATTTAGGTTATCACAGAATACTGAGCAGAGCTCTCTGTGCTATACATAGGTCCCTGCTGGTTATCTATTTTAAATATAGCAGTGTGTACATGTCAATCCCAAACTCCCAACCCATCCCTCCCCATCCCCCTGGCAACCACAAGTTCACCCTGTAAGTCTGTGAGTCTGTCTGTGCTCTGCAAACAAGTTCATTTGTATCTTTTTTTTTTTTTTTAGATTCCACATGTAAGAGATATCACATGATATCTGTCTTTCTCTGTCTGACCCACCCCACCCAGCATGATAATCTCCAGGTCCATCCATGTTGCTGCAAATGGCTTTATTCCATTCCCTTTAATGGCTGAGCAATATTCCACTGTATATACCACATCTTCCCTCTCCATTCATCTGTTGATGGACATCTAGGATGCCCCCATGTCTTGGCCACTGTAAACAGTGCTGCAGTGAACACTGGGGTGCACGTATACTTTCAAATCAAGTTTTTCTCTAGATATATGCCCAGGAGTGGGATTGCTGGGTCATAAGGTAATTCTATTTTTAGTTTTTTAAGGAACCTCCATACTGTTCTCCATAGTGGCTGCACCAATTTACATCCCCACCAACAGTGTGGGAGGGTTCCCCCATCTCCACACCCTCTCCAGCATTTATCACCTACAGATCCTTCGATGGTGGCCATTCTGACCGGGGTGAGGTGATACCTCACTGAAGCCCCGATGTGCATTTCTCCAGTAACTAGTGATGTTGAACATCCTCTCATGTGCCTCTTGGCTGTAACAATATTTCAATCTCTGGAAACTCTAGCAACATATCAACTTACACACAATATTACAGGATTAAAAAAAGATAATAACAGATGATTTAAAATGTATTGCTTTGCATAACTTTATTATTAAAAAGCACTGACTTGGAATTTGCAGGATATCTTTGTGTGGTTTTGGTTGATACGTGGGGAGTTTAAATAAATGGCAAAAAATTCTTCAGTCAGAAATGAAAATCTTTTCTTTAAAAATCTCATCTAAAAATGAACCAGATGAATTTTCTGTTACAATATATGATCCCAGAGAGAAAAGCACATTAACCAAACTCTTCCTGCAGAGGTTGAAATTGTAGCATCCTGAGACCCTCTTTAAATATGGAAAATAATTTCAGCCTCTTTCCCTTTTCTCGGGCCTTGGCCACAGGCAGCTGAAATGAGTCTCCCGTGCTGTTTTCTTACGACAACATCAAGACAAATGCCCCCTTAACCCATGTGATGTTGTAGCACCTACTCTGAATGTGTACAAGTTGGCTAGTCTAAGAGTCCCTGGTCATTATTTTCTGTGATTTGTGTGAGATATTTATGATGGGCACTAAATATCTTTTCAGGTAGATTATATTATTTTAGTAGAATGACAATCATCTTTCCCAATTCTGAGATTACTGTAATCACCTTACTTTTACTGATGATCTGTACTTCACATGAAACATTTATCAGGTAAAAGTCAAGGTAACTTACTTCTAAATGACTATGTTTGGTGAGTTCTTGTCATTCATCAGAGATAAACATGCCAAAGGGAATCACATGTTTGCCTTTATATACTCATCATTTCTTTTCTGAGAGAATTAAGTCATTGTAATCTCTTGAACCTTAATTATTTTTAATTTTTAATTTTCTCCATTATTCTCTTCGAAGCACTGTGAACTTGATATCTACAGAGCCTGGCCTCCGAATTCATAGATTCTACTGGTCCGCTTACAGTTATTTAGAAGTTCTAACATACTGTCCATATTTCTATGCCATTTGGTAGTTAGTAGTTTTAAACCATGCAAATATTCACCATAGAAAGAGGAACTGGGGAAGAATTCTTTGGTTCTCAACTGAAGTAAAATTAATAAATAGCTTTAAACCCAGTCTGTTCCAATGACATACATATGATTACATGGCAATTATTAAATTAGGGTGAATTACTTCCACTGAGAAATATACCAGAATATCAAATGTTTCCATCATAAAGTATTTCTGTGTTTATTTGGTACCAGAAACACCAAGTATAATGTGTACATTTAATTACATGAAAGAAAGGCATAAATAGCAGTGAAGGGTATTGTATATTTTCCCAATAGTATCATGAATATAAGGGAAAAAGAAGGTATTTTATGTAAATATGCACACTTATACTATATATATTCTACATATATACATATATAGTAGATGGATAGGTAGATAGATAAATAATATCTGCTTGTAAGAATAACCACAAGACAGATGTGCTCTTTCTGTACAATTAATTGTGGCAATTTTAGCATATCTCTGAGACTATTCTGCGATTTTCTGGGTGTCTTTTGTTGTATCGTAAGCATTTTCTAGGCTGTGCCAGCCCAACCTCACAAACACACTTTCAGTCTGTTCATATCAGTGATATCTCATTGGCCACAGCAAGTGACATGGCCAAACCCGAAGTCAGAGGCTGGGAAGTAAATCCCTCTTGCCAAAGATGTGAATGCAGAATTCTTTTAGGGGAGTGAAAAATAAGAACCAGTAATTCAACCTAACAATTATTTGTTCTTTCAGAAGGTTCCTTCCTTCTTCTAATGGTGCTTGCATTGCATTGTCGTTGTTGGCTGACTTCTCTTTCTACCACTAACTACTGAGCCCCTACACCCTCAAATAAAGAAACAATAGTTTTCTCTGCATTTCCTACACCTACTATGAGTTGCTATCGCCTAGTTGATGTTCTATAAAGATGCTTAATGTTTGTTCATTGATGGCAGAAGGTGGAAACAGAATTGTTTTCTGTGAGGCATTTTTGTCTACTAGAAGCACTGCCATAAATGAGAAAAGAGAAGGAGGTAATTATTTGGGTCATTGCTTGTATTATTGGCAGTGCACTTCCTTGCTTTTCTGTGTGATGCTTAAATGAGATCTCAGAACTTCTAGTGGGTAATGGTGCCTCTCTCAGAAGAAATCTTCTAAGTGTTTCTCCTACTTAAGTCATCTTTGTCAAAACCCTTCAATCTGTAGGGACTTCCCTTCTATAATCTGTTTCCTCCTTCTAATGTGCAGATACAGAACTAATACATCTCCACCCCTTGTTCTACTCAGATTATGACTTGTAACGGTTCTGAATCTTATAATGTAACTTCAGGAATGCAGCAGGGTATTTAAATGACTTGACATTTATTCATCTCAGATACCAAGAGACTTAAAATCAGCACATCATTCTTTTTTTTTTTTTTTTTTGCATATATTAATCTTTTTGTCTTGGTTACTTCTTGTGTTTATAGAAAGATGTTTATTTCATTTGGATAATGTTTAACCTTACCATAAATGAAAGATACTGAAAATATGGAAACTCAAGAAAATTTAGTAAGAAGAATTAAGAAAGAGAGACCCATTATAATGGGTATAATGGAAATTTGCACTCAATATGTGTACTTAAATTTTGCATTTTAACTCTGAGCTTTATAGGTGTGCAGAAGATCTAAGCGTAGAGTTATAGTATTAAGAGTGAAATAAAATCAACTTGGAAATGGATAATACCCATATGCCAGGATTATTCCCTCAAAACTAAGGTAGCTAGAAGCTATATCACCCTAGGGGATTCCAGGGAGCAGATAACTTGATTATTTAGTTTTAGAAGATTAAATGCACTAGTTCTGCTGTGAGAGTGTCATGGAAAGGCTTCAGAGATTTCTTATTTTCCTTCTTGGTCATTCCCTCATGATCTTTTTTTAATCTTCAATTCTTTTTCATCTTGAGTCCCCTTTTAGCGTCACAAGTCTAAATTTATTCCAAATTTATTGACAAAGTGCCATTCATCAAAACAATGATCATAGCCCTTTTCCACATAAGACGCCCTACGGCTAAATCAAGAAGGCAAACAGTAAAATAATTATTTGGTTAAAGTTATTTTGGAAGACACGCTGCTTTCTCAGCCGAGCACACTTGCTGATTCATGAGGCTGGCAGAGGCTGCAGTTTGCTTGTTTATCAGCTGCTTCACCCATCCTAAGCGAGTAGTCTGGGTCTTTGATCATTTACTAGAAGTTCTGGAGTCTCACTGAAGATGGCCTGGCGGTATTCTCTTTGGATTATAGTGCCAGCGTGGAAAAGATATCTTGGTCAGCCTGCCTACTGGTGGGGCTCCCCCGATCCCCAGTATGGTAAACTGAGACTGTGACAGATTCCTAACAACCATCAAAATCTTTGCATTCTTCATAGCGAGACTTACGATGTGTGGGCAAATTTGGAATCACTACAAGCTCTGCCACACCCTGAGGCCGTCAGATAGAGGAGAGTGGGCAGTAGCTTACCCATAATGAGGAAGTTTTCAGAGAGGGAGGAAATTTCTTGCTGAACGATTTCAGTGTTCTCCTTGAAGGTAGTGAGGTGGTCTGTGGGGGTCAGAGATGACAGCTGACATATCAAACGAAGAGACCAGGTGGAGATTCCTCTTCCTCTGTGGGTTCCTGAATGCCTTGTGCCCTTGGAGTCCAAGTGGTCCTATAACCGAGATTTACGTATAGCGAGATATGTATGAAGCGCTTGCTAGGGAGTGGTCCAGCGGGGGCATTTGCAGGCTTTCTTAGCTCAAGGTGCCTTTGTTAATGATGTGACTAGTTGTCTGAATCTACTGCATATGCCCACCCCTCCTGGCTCTTGGGGGGCATTCCCCAGGATTAACCTGTTGTCTTTGGGACCTTGACCGTCTGCTGGGTCCGTCTGGCTAGCTAGACTTTTAGCCGTGGCTTTTCTTGGAGGCATAGCTGCATGTTATGAACTGAATATTTACGTCCCTCCAAACTTGATTCGTTGAAGCCCTCGATCCCAATGTGATGATGTTTGGAGAAGGGGCCTTTGGGAGGAGGTGAGGTTTGATGAGGTCATGAGGGTGGGGCCCCATGATGGGATTAGTGCCCTTGTAAGGAGAGACACCAGAGAGCTGTGTTAGTGTCCCTCTCTCCCTCCCCCCCTCCCTGCCCACCTTTGTGAGAACACAGTGAAAATGTGGCCAACTACAAGCCAGAAAGAGGGCCCTCACCAGAATCCAACAATGCTAGCACCCCAGTCTCAGACTTGCAGATGCTAGAATTGTGAGAAATCAGTTTCTATTGTTTCAACCACCCAGTCTATGGTGTTTTTTTATGGCAGCCCAAGCTAGCTAAGCCACTACATAATGCAGTAACAATGGTGATGATAATGATGACATTGTTGTTAGCACTAGTAGCAGTAGTGGTATAGTTATCACTGTCTTCTGAGTGTTTATTGTGTTCCAAACCCTATTCTAAGCACTAAACATATATTAGCCATTAATTCTTTCCCCCTGAAATCTATGTGGTTATTATCTCCACTTTCCTGGTGACAAAATAAAAGACAAAGTAGGCTAGGTAGCTTGGCCAAGGCTGTATGGTGGGTAGGAGTTGAAGATGGGATTTGACACTGGGCATCCTGGTTCCAGAGTTAGGGCCTTTACCCACTACACTGAAATCGCACTTCATTCCCTTTCAAAATTTTTATTTTATTTATTCACTTATCTAGTACTTATTGAGTACTTTGTGCCTATGACACATAAACATAAGAGTCCTCTACTTTCAAAGACCTCAAATTCTAGTTTGAGAAAAATAACTTGCTGTCATGGAAACTTTAAAAGCTGGACAAGGAAACAGTTATGTAGCCAATATTTTTTTTTTTTTTTTGAAAACCTCTTAAAACCCTGCACCTTGGATGAGACATTGAACCTCTCTACTCCTCATTTCCTTGTCTGTAAAATGGACCTTTTGCAAATTTTGGCATTGAATGAAATGATGTAGGTGAAAACACTTTGCAAACTGAAAAGCCGTATTAATGGCAGATGGTTTATAATGATAATGTGACTGTTTATACCTCGACCTAAAACACACTGGTTGATTTCCCTCTTCAACACTTAAGTTTATTTGTATATCCATTTATGCCAAAAATATTTTTCGAGTCCCACATATTGCTGGTACTTTATATATCGTGTAATTTAATCTTCATAGCACCAAGGCTTCTGTTATTGTTCCATTTTTAAGATGTGGATACCGAGGACCAGGGAAGTTAATGAAGTCATAAAAGATTATGCTACTAGTAAATGAAAAAGCCAGTATGAATCCAGATTTTTATGCTGAAGACTGCACTTTTTCCACTGTGTAAGACTTCTCTTGGTCAGATTATTAATAATACATGTTTTCATTCTTCAGGGATCTCACATTTTTCTAAAACATGAGGCGATAATGCTGTGATTGGAATACATATAATATGTTAAAGAATAGTGAAAAGGGGCCAAATATTACTTTTGGTGTAGACTGTAGCATTTTGGATAGTCAGGGTTCCTGGTTCAAGAAACAGTGCTTCAGTGTTGACACAATTGGGGCTGAGGGCTTGGCAAAGGCCAGACAACAAGAGTGCTTTCGAGAGTCAAGTGCCTGAAGCATCTTACAGCTGGAAGAACCTGTTTAGAGAGTTGACATCAATGCCACTGTTGGCAAAGCTCTGATGAGAAATGACCTTAAACTATTTTCATTTATTTTGCATTTCCCTTCAAGACTTTAAGCCTCTAAATAGAAGGTCTGTCATGTGCCCACTTCTACGTGCCAGGACCCAGAGAGGGGGCCTGACTCTCTAGGTTTCCATAGTTGGAATGCGGGCTTATACTTTGCTGCACAAGTACACAAGTACAGAAGACTGGAGGGAACTGAAAATTCTTTACTGGGGGTCAGTATTGCTATCAGGAAGACTGCAGACGCCAGACAACAGCAAAACAAACGTCCACCAGCATCTTGAAAATGATAAACAAGAGTTCTCCAGGTGAAGGAGGAACACTGTGGCATTCTGAGGAGAGGGGTCAGAAAGTAGAAAGTTACAGAAGCACAGGAGGGTATGTTGTGTTTATTGCAAAAAAAAAAAAAAAAAAAAAAGAAGTGTGTATGACTAGAGCATAATGCCCTTGGCCAAGCAGGTTGGTTTTGAACCTGGGAAGGTGAATTGGATTTGGGAGATGAAAACCTTGTATTCTAATGTACTATAGGGAACTATTATGACAGCAGTGAGGGATGTTTAGGAGTAGGACATTACTGTGATCTGATAGCCATGCTATGTGTCCCCTCTCACATGGCTTCAAATTAATATTTTGAAATCCTAATGCCTGGTGTGACAGTGTTAGGAGGCTGGGGGTGGGGAGAGACGCTGGAATGTGATGAGCTCATGAGGGTGGGGTCTTTGTGGAGGGATTAGTGCCCTGATCACAGAGACTCCAGAGAGCTTGCCCCTCTACCAGGTAAGGACACAGGAGAAGGGGCCTTCAAAGAAATGGAAAGGTCTCACCAGACATAGAATCTGCCGGCACCAAGATCCTGGACTTCCCAGTCTCCAGAACTCTGAGAAATACATCTCTGTTGTTTATAAAGCCACCCAGACTATGGTGTTTCTGTTATGATAGCCCAAAGAGACTGAGACAGACCTTTACGTGCAGTTATTTATTGCACTTGGTTGTTAAACCCCTGTCGCCCTTGGCAGTGTCAAAGAGCAGCCTATACGGAGCCCAGCCCTAAATGTGTCAGAGCAGCCTACAAAAGCTTCATTATCTTTTCCAGTGAAGTATCCCTGTCAGCAGAGAGGACCATCAAGGACTCCTGGGGAACATGGAGCATAATCAGAGTGAGTCTGCCAAACATAAATACGCACAACCATCCCTTTCTGCCTTCTGCTTGAGCTTGAACGTTAGGTGCATTTGGAAATTTTCTTCCCAACCTGTTCATGAAAAAACTAACTGTAGAATTAGATTGAAAATAGGTGAACTTATTCAATATCCATTTCCTCGTCCTTTATCTATAAACCTTTAGCTCTGTTCCTGTGTCTGCCCTCCCAACATGGCCATATACACAGGAAAGATGACGCAGCCTCCAGCACGGGGTCAATACTAATTCATCTATGGGACTCCCATCACTATGGCCAGTCATATATTTAGGGGCTACTTGCAGGGAGGATACTGGAAATTTTTTTCTTGTTCTTGAAAGAGAGATCGTGACATATTCATCATCTTTTCTAGACATTCTTGTGTCTGGATGTGATGTCTTGAGCTGTGGTATTTATTCTGTAAATACCAGGCAGCCACAGCCTGAGGAGAAGGCTGCTATGAGGAAAATGACAAAGTAAAATAGAGAAACAATCTAGAAACAATCTTCATGATTTAATTGAGTCTCTGGATTAACCAGCCTTGGAGCCACCTGCCGCGTGGACCTGCTGCTATGGGAAACGATGAAATGCCCTTCAGGCAGTGAGTTCAGGCTTTCAGACACTTGCAGGACAAATTATTCTGACTACTTTACCCCCAAACCTTTCAGCAAAGCTGATGCTCCAGGAAGATGTAGAATATTAATCTCATGAATTTTTGTCTCTGTCTTCTCGCCACTTGTCTTTGATCCTCTGAGATAATTCACACCTCCATTTGAGAAACTCAAACCACCCCTTCTTCATGGTGAATAGGTCATTTGAACTTAATACATGTACTTACTCATGATAAAGCATATAAAAGATAACTATATGCATTCTCATGTTATTGGGTCCATTGTACTGCTTGCTGTAGGACAGGCCATTAAATTGAGAGACAAAGAGTTGGGGCAAAGAATAGCGACTTTATTTGGAAAGCCAGCGCACTGAGAAGATGGTGGCCTGGTGTCCCAAAGAACCATCTTACGCAAATTAGAGTTCAGGCTTCTTTTACACTAAAAGGGGTGAGGGTGTGGCTGTCTGTTACAAACTTCTAAGTGCTGGCCAGACCCCCGAGGGGCTGGGCATGTGATAATCCTTTGTCCTTGCTATTGTCCAAGTAGGTCTGGTCACCATATTCCTGGAAACCTCCAACAAGACAAATGTTATTCTCTGTTCTGCAACTTTTTATCTCTATAGGAATGAAAATTGTTATACATTTAAAAGTCAAGCCTGTGGGCAGATCCTTGAGAAAGGGCTATTATGTGTATTTCAGGCTATAGGTAACATTCCTTTACAAAGGAGCTGAGCCAGTATGACTAAGCACAGGCCACCTAGCAAAGGTCAGAGCTAAAGGAATAGATTCAATATGGAGTCGGCTTTGTTCTTCTCTGTTACAAGACAGTCATAATGAAGTATCTTCCTAGTCAAAAAAATATATATATATATGTATATGTATATATGTAATTTGGTAGAGTTTGTCTAGTGGCAAGACTTAATTTTCATCTGGGGGATTCTATTCAATTTAACGCTAGGGGAAACATGTTTTGTGTGCATAAACACACGTCTTGTGAAAGCTAGTTGCTTCCCCCAAAGTCCAAAAGTATGTAAATACATTCTCTATCCAATATAAACAAGCTGTTTTATTTGTAACATCTTAAATCCATGTTTCACTGTACTGTTCAATTCAGTCTCTACACTAGTTTTCAAACAAGGGCTTTGATATGTAACATGAGGCAGGGCCCCTGGGGGGCTTCTCATAGGCAGCAGTGGAATCCAGAGAAGCTTTTCTCTTCCTTTTTTATTTTCCTGTGCCAGCTGCTATTAAAATGAGGTGGAAGAAAGAGAAATCTCCTTTTTTTCTCTCAACTGTTCCTCTAAAAATAAATGAAATACTTATTTACAGTAAACAATGGAATATTTTTTTTCTTTCATGAATTCTGAAATATAGTGGGTTGAAAATTATTATGGTCACTTTATGTACATCAGTGCATCTTAATTCTGACATACTTTTTTCATGGCTTTTTTACATTTTTATGCATATTTAGGATTTGGGTTATACATAGTAGTGCTAAGTAGTTACTTTGGAAGGATGTAATGAAGCAACTTGAATTGAATCCTAAGTCAGTATTTTAAGACCAAACACTAAAATAAATAGATTTTATATATTCTCTGGAATTTCTGTTAGGGATGAATTTTTTATACTATTATTTTTGTTTGAATGGAATGAATTTTTCTTATTATTTTTGTGTTTAAAGTCCCATTCATTTCTGGAGGAAAAAGCATATGGCTTTAATAAGAAATCTGTATTTTCTTCATCAGAACTTTTTTAGTAACTCTACTTCTTTTAACAATATTCTTAAATACAGTAAATGGAACATAAGGAAAGAACCACTTCTGTTTATATGTGGACGGAATTAAACTCAGATTAGAAATTTCATATGTCTGGAGTTCAAGCCATGTCTTTGCAGCTATATTTTCCATCTATATCTCTTCTTCATGGTCCCTCTCCTGGATTTTCACCTTCTAAAATACTGTGCTTTCTCACTGGCTCTGGGTAGTGGAAAGAACATTGATCTTTAAGTCTGAATTTTCTTTCTATCATATCCTAATTTTGACCCTTAACTTATTTTGTTTGAGCTGCCGTTTTTTTTCCTTTATAGAATCAAGATGTTAGCAACTTAATAGGGTGGTTTAAAGTATTAAATTCACATAACCCATGAACAGGAACAAAATAGATCATTTAGTAGAAGGGAGATCATAGAACGAATGTTTGCTGAATCTTATTCCTTAAATGTGGAATCAAAGAATCACCAAACTAAAAGAGCTAATGAGTTCTCCAATCCATCATCCTGATTTCACACATAAGAAGACTCAAAGTCTGAGGCGGGAGTAATAGGAAAAGGTCACAAAGCAACCTAGTGACAGAACAGAGGCTAAGACCCAGGCCTTTGGATGTCCAGGGAGACATGTTCATCCCACCATCAGTGGACCTACATAACCAGGCCTTATTCCAGCCCAAACCTGTATTTGCATTTACCCCAGGTATCCATCAAAATGCCAGTTGCAAATTGACCTTTCAAAGCAGTAAGCAACTTAATTATTTTGCAAAATTTAATTTGGTGCTCTGATGCCAGCTCACTGCTGGGTCTAGACATTTCCTGTTTCATAAAGTATAATGATTTGTGTACTTTGGGTTTGTTGCTTATAGCATCATTATTGTTTCTGGGAGTAAGGAAGGGTTTTGGATATGCCATACATTCTCAATACACACAAAAGTCTTTCTACATCTATTATTACCTTCTTCCCAAGTGTCATTTGCCTTGAAGAATACTGGTTTAAACTATACAATTGCTTTTTCCTGATTTCAAACTGGCTGAACATTAATTATAAAAGGAATTTTCAGAACTTGTAAAAGACACACTCAACGTGAAAGACAGTGGGGTTATGTTGGAATTACTGTTACCAAACGCAAGTTTGAAACATCAGAGTTTGGAGCAGAGAAAGGTTTATGGCAGGGCCATGCAGAGAGATGGTGGCTCATGCCCAAAAAAACCCCGAACTCCTCGAAGGGTTTCAGCAAAGCACTTTTAAAGGCAAGGTGAGGGAGGGGCAAGGCGAGGTTGGTTGCTGCAGACTTCTTGGTGCAGGAATCCTTTGTTCTTGCAGCTGTTCACCTAGGTCAGGTTGCGATATTCCTGTAAACCTCCAACAAGACAAATGTTATTCTCTGTTCTGCAACTTTTTATCTCTATATGAGTGGACTCTTGAAGGTCAGAGCCCCGAGAATAGGCTCTCCTGTATTTTTCAGGCTGTAGGCAACATTCTTTCACAAAAGGTGCAGAGCCAGCCTAAGCACAGGCCACAGGGCACAAAGGTTAAAGTAAAAGGAGCAGATCTAATGTGGAGTCAGATTTGTTCTTCCCTATTACATGACTACTAATCTAGAAGTCTTAAATGGACCCTTTACTAACATTATGCTTTTGAATAAGTCAGTCTAATTCTTCTAAACTGTAGCCTCTTCATCAATACAGAGGAATAGAGTATAAATGATACTGTCGGTATTTTGGGTCTTCAAATCACCTACGTATTTGAAAATAAGATTGGACGTTCATATATATATATACAGTCGCCTCAAAGAAACGGACTGGCCTTTGCATCTGTAGTTCTTATATATGATCTATTTTAGAATAAACATGTTTAAAGAAATAGTTACTCATCAGAAGAGGAGTTGGCCTGCCGTGGAATCATAGGGAAAAAAAAGGAAGTTTTTGATGTAAGCCATGGCAGTCCCCTCGAATACATATGAAGGACAAGGAATATAGGTCATTACTTCAGATAATCTGGTATCATCCAGTGTAAGACCATTTCTACTGTTGGGTGAGTGTATCAGGGAAGCCTTGCTTAAGTTATTAAATGTTCAGTTTAGTTTATCCTGCCTGTTCTAATTCTGGGCTTTTCAAATACCATTCTAGTTACGACTCGGCTTCCCAATAACTCTGTGGATCTGACAGTTACTGCATCTCTAATACTGTGTAACAAGTGATCCTCATCATGGCTTATGGCAACATTTACTTATTCTTACTCTTGCGCCTGAGGGTTGGTCCCGTCAGGCTGGGCTCAGCTGGGTGGCTCTGTTTCCACTTCTGGACCTGATTAGACCTACTTCTTGCTGTGGGTTTGACTCAGATTGGCCCCCACAGAATTGATTCTGGCTGAAGAGGCAGCAGCTACACTGGGAAAGTTCTTCTCATTGTGATGGCAGAATAGCAAACCCAACCCTGAAACATTTCAATATTTGATTGTATCACATCTACTAAGATCCCATAGGGAAAAGCAAGTCACATGGCTGAGCTGAACAGCGACAGGCAGGGAACTGGACTCCCCTTAAAAAGGTTGGAGGGGACAGTGGCTATTTTGAACCATAATCTCCCACAATCTGCCTTTAGAAATTATATTCTGGTTACTCAGGCATGAGAATTCTAGTTCCCTAATGCTTCTATAAATTAGACATAGGAGCTTGGTTACTGTAAAATTTGTATTAAAAGCTATCTTTTGGGGGCCCTTAAGAGAGTTTTTGATTCTTCCTTTAAGGGCAAATCCCAGAAGTAAATTTGCAGTATGGGCACATTTCCTCTGTGTGTCTTATATCCTGACTTATTTCTCTTGAGATGGGGCAGGATCTCAGGATACATGTATGAATCAATGAATAAAATATGAATGAATGAGAGCTACTCAAGAAGCCCTCCAAACATGAACATGATAACTTTTAAGGCTGAAATTGAATAGTAAAGGGTACAAAAAGATGAAGATCTTTTATTTGGTGGTGTTCATGGGATTTCCCAGTGCATACATTTGGAAGGAACCAACACTTTATCATCTTCTCATGTGCTCATCCTGCTGTAGACTTGAGAAGGGACCTCTCTGTTCTGGGAGAGTGGAATTGGGTGGCTAGTGGCATTTAGGTTTGGACTTTCTGCCAAGCATGGTATGGGAAAAGCGCTTAACTAATGTTCAGAAGAACTAAGAAGCTATTATTTAGGAATCTGAACTCAGGACATGTAATTTAACTTCTCTGGGCCTCGGACAGCTTGATGTAAAACGAGGCAGCATTGTATTAAGGGATGTCTAATATCTTTTCACAGTTCTGACATTCTGTGGTCTTGTTTATCTCCTATTACCTGCTCTGGTGCCACGTGCTGGAGTTTTTATGGAAGAGAAAGCAAAGTGTATGTCAGCCGATGGGAATAAGAAGCAACAACTCAGGTGTGTCTATTGGAGGACACAGCTGAGACCTTAGCAATGTGCGGTCAGAAGTCACCAGAAACAACCCTCATTCTTGCCTGCCCCCTCTCTCTCTGACCATTCTTCCCACAGGCTAGTTAGCGCACATCACAGGAATAAAGCCCAAAGAGTGGCAGACTCCTACACTGGGTGCTTGCTGCCTCAGGGTAGAATGGGGCTCCTTTATATCATCTCAGTCAGCTAGTTAACTTTATACCTAGTTATCAGGTTTTTTTGTATTGAGTTATCTCTATTCAAATAACTGGTGTGTTTTCAGTTTTCTAAATGGACCCAAACTAATATAAGAGTGTACGGGTGGCAGAGGGTACTTGTTCCAGTCTGATAAGAGCGTACGGGTGGCAGAGGGTACTTGCTCCAGTCTGATAAGAGCGTACGGGTGGCAGAGGGTACTTGCTCCAGTCTGATAAGAGCGTACGGGTGGCAGAGGGTACCTGTTCCAGTCTGAATGTTTGTGTCCCCCATCAAAATTCATATGTTGAAACCTAACCCCCAAGGTGACGGTATGTGGAGCTGGGACCTGTGGGGGTTGATGAGGTCATGAGGATGGAGCCCCCATGAGTGGGATTAGCGCCCTGATGAAAGAGACCCCAGAGAGCTCCCTTGCCCCTTCTGTCATGTGAGGATGCAGAAGAAAGATGGCCATCTGTGACCCAGGAAATGGGCTTTTGCCAGACACTGAATCTGCAGGTGCCTTGATCCTGAAGGTCCTGGCTGCAGAACTGTGAGAAAGAAGTTTCTGTTGTTTCTAAGCCCCCCCATCTATGGAACGTATTCTGTTGCAGCAGCCCAAGCTAAGACAGTACTGTTGTAGAAATTGAGACAGTAAGACATATGTGTTCCTTGGCTTTATAGGAGGGAGTGAATAACACACAGAAGTGTGATTTCCATGCAGCTAGACGGGAAGCCACGTTAGAAGGAGTCCTAGAGTGAAGGCACCATCAGTGTGTTCCCACATGTGTGTGCCATAAACAACGTCTTCGGGGAGTCCTTCTGTGGGAAGAAGAGGTGGGGTGTTGAGCCTGGTTGGAGGGAAGAGAAAATGCAGCACCTTTTCAGATTTAATGGATAAACGCCGTCCCATTGCCTCGTTTGTTCTGCATTCCTTCCCACCGCAGCTAGCCCCCATCCTACCAGGGCCAGAGCATCTCCCAGAGCAAACCCTTCACTCCATGCCTGCTTCGTGATGGTGAATAAAGCTGAAATGAATGAGTGTGATTAAGGAGGAAAAAGGCATATTTGAGGAACTGTGTCAATTTTACCGAGGCCACAAATGCCACAATCAGTTTTCTTAAGCTTTCTGCCCTTCCAGTCACTTTGACGTGTACCCTAAGCCTCCTGGTCCATTTTCTGTTAACCTGTCTTGACAGCTAACAAAAATATTTATTTGCCTGTCAATCAGATGATTGTCGTTGAGTTTTCGCTGTCTACTTTCCATCGCTGGCATACCTGGCAACCTCCTTTCTGTAGGAACGTGCCGGCATCACTACTTATTTGTATAAACGAACCGAAGCAAAACGCCTGTGTCTCTCTCTGTGTGCTTTAGAGCCGCCTGGAGAACGCCCCGTTTTCTGGAAATAGCTGCGTGCGTGGGTTTCTGCTGACAGCGGGATCTGAGTCGCTCCTGCGCCTTCGCGCTTTGTTCAGTGCCCTTGTGGAGCTTTGGGGAAAATTACTTTTAATTATCTCTGCCGCCTCCTTTAATAAGTAGCTCTGAGCAGTTTCCAAGGGCCTCCTCTCATCTTTCCGAGTGAGGCCACTCTTGCTTCTCCAAACACCTGAAAAGGACACAGTGAAGGCGACTTGGCAGGATCGCGTTTTAGTCTCAGCACCCGCGGGCGAGCCTGGAACTGCCAGGTTAAAGGTAGCAACTGCTTGAAACACAGCGCGGCCTATTTTGGGAATCTAGGCATTCCGCTGTTGTGATCATTACAATTGCAAATCCACCCTCTCCCCTCCCCCCAGATTACACGCTTCCCTGGGCTTACGGGGCAGAAAGGATTGCCACCCTCTTGGGTGCTGGGAGAGCATGTGAGTTATTTCCTTGCTTATTTTGGAGCCCATTTAAATTTTGTTATTGTTGTTGTTCTGAGAGAGTGATACAAGAGGGAGAAACTCTAGATGCAAATCATAGGAAAAAAACCAAAAAACAAAAACAGGTGCACCTTTGTGGGCCAGGAAAGCATACATTGGTTACCTAAAATTAGCAACTGATGTAACACTTTAAAATCCCACCTCCCAAAGGGATTCCAAAACCCTAGTTGGAATTGTGCCTTGTATTTCATTTGCCAGGATAAGACTTGTGTGTTTGAGGGAAAATAACTGAGTTTATTTAATTCAATAAACAGTTACTACGCATCTGTACTTGTTGGGTAAACAATTTATTGAGAAATTCGACTCATTGGATTTGTTCTGCTTTAGCTTTGTCTTCTGTATCTAAACATGTCACTGGATATTTGAACAGACACTCATTTCTCCTTTGGTGTAAGGGAATGAGTAACCAACTCTCTCTTGTTAAGATCAACCTGGCCATTTTGCATATTGGCCACTGTCACCATCTTCCCCTGACTCCCCGGGGTTCCAGATCAGCAATTAGCCCTCTGTCTTCCCTCTGTCTTGTACTTTCTGTCCTTCCTTTCTTCCAGAATATCTATCTTTTTCTCTCTCTCACTTCCTCGCTCTATCCCTCCCTGAAAATATACTTATCCCCCTTACCCTAAAAATAAAAACAAAACAAGAACTAAGCTAGCAAACTAAAAACCAAAAAAAAAAGAAAGGCAAATAATATCTTGAGCTACCCACTCCAATAATTCTTCTGTATTGTTCTCTTCGTGGGATGCTAGTAATTTATTCCAAAGGTAGAGAGGCAACCAGAGCTATGGAAATGATTATTTTTTTCCTAAGCATGTTGTTGAGAATATTGTTTATCATAATACACAGTAATTTGGAAAAGAAGACTCATAGGAGAGAATTATTATACTTAAATTGATAGGCTATGCTGTTTCTAAGTAATTGATTTTTCTTTCTGGTAAATGATCTTATGAAAACAGTATTTTTTCCCCTTGGTAACGGCTTAAAAGCACAGAACTCAGGGTGCAGCTCACCCATGGCAAGTATAAATCCATTAAATGGAGTTCACTGTTTTATTAGCCCCATTCTTGGCTTCATTTCATGATCTTACCTTTTCTCTGATTTATTCTGAAGACCAGAGTGAATATCAATAGATATTCATTTCCTCCCCCATGAAGTGACCGATTACTTCATAATCATGACTCAATCCTCAGCTGTTAAGTCCTTTAGGTCTTTTTGTTTCCATGATTCGTAAATTCTGGACTCTTTCCTTCTCTGCTCTTAGTTCTTGTACTAGTCTGCATGTTTTCTATCCCTAAATGATGCCCCTTTTTCCATCTCCTTATTTGTCCTGTCTGGTTCTTGTCTGCCTCATCCATTGTCATGTATTATCTGTTACTTAAATGTAAATAACTTCCTGGTGTTTATTCTCAGCCCCCAGCGCCCTTCTGTGGCTCATGTTGTACATGTCCAGCTGTCTTCCAGGTGTCTTCATGTCTGACCTGATGATCCTCACTTATTGGTTAACAGAACTCACCATCTCCTCTCCCCAACCTGTGCTTTGTGGTCTCTTCTGTGTCTGTTCATTTTGCTAACATTCTCCCAACATTGGACCTCAGAGCCCACTCTGACTTTGCACCAATTCCGTCTTCCTGTTATTGACCTTCTCCCGACTCAGCTCTCTATTGTTTACTGACTTCCACAGGGACTGTGACATCTGGTCCCCTCCCTCAGGTGCACATTTCCAGCAGATTAACCACCAGGTACTCATACATCAGTGACAGTCCTGTGTTCATTCCCAGTGGCACATGGGAATGACCACAGCGCCAAAGTCAGGTAGCCTGGATTGAGTCCTCACTCTGGTTCTTGCTAGCATAGCTAAGTCACTTTATCTCACAATGTTGCTTCAACTGTGGTCGTATAAGTCATGATGGGCTGGCTTATTATGCCTAGTGACCAATCCCGGTGCTTCTAACAACAGGATTTTATTTCTTTCTTACGTTCCATGTCCAACATGGAATGGTAGGGGACTATAATGGGAAAAGGGAGGACCGTGCTGTTTTGCAATGACAGTTAAATGCTGTGGCCCGGGAGCAACGCAGGTAACTTCTGCTCAGTCTCACTGCCAAAGCAATCCTATTGCCATGGCTAATTTCAAGTGGTGGGAGGGTAAATTGATGACCCATTACTCTCAGGCTTGGACTTGCAATTAGAAGGGATGCCTGCTATGTCTAAGCAGAAGCTACATGGGCCATTGTAATTTATTTCCTCTTCCATAAGACTGGCATTATTCAGATGGGATGTGCCCCTTTAGCTTTGAATAAAATGGTGTGGAACAGAATTGCTATTGACTTGGTGAAGAAATTGCAGTATTGCTGAGAAATAAACTTCTGTTATTCTAAGCTACAGAGATATAGGGATCATTTGTTACTGCAGCACAACCTAGCGAATGCTGACTAAGACAAATGTGAATAATACTTATAGAAATGGCTACTGTTCTGCAGCCACAGGGGGACTGTTATAATCTATATGGTTCCATAAACAATTTTGTAGCAGTTACCAGATCACTTGTTCCTAGTCAGGGCCCTGATTATACAAATCCCCTGCTCAAATGTCATTTTCTTAGAGTAGTCATTTTCTTAGTCAATCTGTCAAGGAAATTTTTTTTGACTTCAACCATTTAAAAAAACTATGATTTATTAATCTCAGCCATTGGCTTTATGTGCAAATTCAACTGAGTGTCTAGTAACCTCAGTTTTCTTCTTGTAATTTATTAATTTGTGATTTCCTTCTTCGTAATTCCTTCTCGTAATGTTCTTTAAGCATTTTTCCCTGAATAGAATTTCCAATCTGTATTATTTAAAGACCACCTTCTACTGATTTTCCCTTCTTGAAAAGTTTCCTCATCTGTCAGGTAAATGACACCTCTCTTCCTCCAATTTTTATAGCATGATAACAACAACATCAACTAGCATATTATTTTCTTATTACCTAACTTATGAATATGTTTTATCTATTTGGGAGAGACTCTGCCTGAGAATCTCGATAGAGCCTTGAAAAAGCTAAGGATGCTTCTTAGATATTGAATGGAGGAACACCTCTATGCCCAATATTGTATTAGGTTCTGAAACAGGCAGAGTCTACAAAAAAAACTTTCAAAAATAAACAACATTTCATTTCTATCGAAAAACTTTGCTTATTAAAGAAGAGCCTTACACAGACCACAGAATTCATAATCAAAGTTTGTTAGTATCAAATATAGAGTCTACGTTGAAAGATCAAGTAAGTGAACGATCATGACAGAGTTATTTAGCTAAGGATTGATGTGAAAAAGGGACTTTGGCAACCTGAGCTTTAGTTCAAACTTTTATTGCCTATCTCTTTAGAACAGACATATATTCATCCTTGTTTTTAAAATACATTTTCTCCCCTTGGAGATTCCTTGCAAGTCATTAACTCATGTACCAACCATCCCTTTTCTGAGCCTTTTCATCCTTGCAAAGACAAATATACTTCTATTTCTTATTATCTGTGTCTCACTACTCCTCTTCAAGGGTCCCTGTATCTGTACTGACTTAATTAGCAGTCTCCTGTATCAAAGGCAGAAACTTGGTCTTTTATAAGCCCTAGGACTTTAGTGGTATATTGGCTCTGTTCACTCAGAAGTTCTCAACTTATTGGTCAGTTGGTATTCAGGCTGTCATTAGCATCAGGGATTCATGATTCAAATAATTTGTTCCAGATGGCAGGAGAGGAAAGCCCAGGCGTTGGCTTATAATTAAATCCAACTTTCAGAGTTTAGGTCCGAGATAGGAAAAGGCAACCCACATTCTATAAAGGAGAAGCACACTGTAGTTTTCAAAATATCATACATCCATCTGTCAATACGTAGAGAGCACACATGCATGAGACTATACACACACACACACACACACACACACACACACACACACAGACATACACTTATCAATGGGAGGAATCAAGAAGATGTATAGAAAAGACATTGAGTATTCGGGGTCTTTTGTGTTTCCATACAAATTGTAAAATTTTTTGTTCTAGTTCTGTGAAAAATGCCATTGGTAATTTGATAGGGATTGTATTGAATCTGTAGATGGCCTTGGGTAGTATAGTCATTTTCACAATGTTGATTCTTCCAATCCAAGGACATGGTATATCTCTCCATCTGTTTGTATCATCTTTGCTTTCTTTCATCCGTGTCTTATACTTTTCTGCATACAGGTCTTTTGCCTCCTTAGGTAGGTTTATTCCTAGGTATTTTATTCTTTTTGTTGCAATGGTAAATGGAAGTGTTTCCTTAATTTCTCTTTCTGATTTTTCATTGTAAGTGTATAGGAATGCAAGGGATTTCTGTGCATTAATTTTGTGTCCTGCTACTTTATCAAATTCATTGATTAGCTCCAGTAGCTTTCTGGTGGGATCCTTAGGATTTTCTATGTATAGTATCATGTCATCTGCAAGCAGTGACAGTTTAACTTCTTTTTTCAAGTTTGGGTTCCTTTTATTTCTTTTTCTTCTCTGACTGCTGTGGCTAAAAGTTCCAAAACTATGTTGAATAATAGTGGTGAGAGTGGGCACCCTGGTCTTGTTTCTGATCTTAGAGGAAATGCTTTCAGTTTTTCACCATTGAGAATGATGTTGGCTGTGGGTTTGTCATAAATGGCTTTTATTATGTTGAGGTAGGTTCTTTCTATGCCCACTTTCTGGAGAGTTTTTATCATAAATGGGTGTTGAATTTTGTCAAAAGCTTTTTCTGCATCTGTTGAGGTGATCATATGGTTTTTCTCCTTCAATTTGTTAATATGGTTTATCACATTGATTGATTTGTGTATATTGAAGAATCCTTGCATTCCTGGGATAAACCCCACTTGATCATGGTGTATGATCCTTTTAATGTGCTGTTGGATTCTGTTTGCTAGTATTCTGTTGAGGATTTTTGCATCTCTGTTAATCAATGATATTGGCCTGTAATTTTCTTTTCTTGTGACATCTTTGTCTGGTTTTGGTATCAGGGTGATGGTGGCCTCAAGCTGGAAGAGTCAGGCTCCCTGACTTCAGACTATACTACAAAGCTACAGTGATCAAGACAGCATGGTGCTGGCACAAAAACAGAAATATAGATCAATGGAACAGGATAGAAAGGCCAGAGATAAATCCAAACACATTTGGTCATCTTATCTTTGACAAAGGAGGCAAGGATGTACAATGGAGAAAAGACAGTCTCTTCAATAAGTGGTGCTGGGAAAACTGGACAGCTACATATAAAAGAATGAAATTAGAACACTTCCTAACACCATACACAAAAGTAGACTCAAAATGGATTAAAGACCTAAAGGAAGGCCAGACACTAGAAAACTCTTAGAGGAAAACATAGGCAGCACACTCTATGACATAAATCACAGCCAGATCCGTTTGAACCCACCTCCTAGAGTAATGGAAATAAAAACAAAAATAAACAAATGGGACCTAATGAAACTTAAAAGCTTTTGCACAGCAAAGGAAACCATAAGCAAGACAAAAAGACAACCCTCAGAATGGTAGAATATATTTGCAAATGAAGCAACTGACAAAGGATTAATCTCCAAAATATACAAGCAGCTCATGCAGCTCAATATCCAAAAAACAAACAACCCAATCCAAAAATGGGCAGAAGACCTAAATAGACATTTCTCCAAAGAAGAAATACAGATTACCAACCAACACATGAAAAGATGCTCAACATCACTAATCGTTAGAGAAATGCAAAATAAAACCACAATGAGGTATCACCTCACACCAGTCAGAATGGCCATCATCAAAAAATCTAGGAACAGTAAATGCTGGAGAGGGTGTGGAGAAAAGGGAACCCTCCTGCACTGTTGGTGGAAACGTAAATTGATACAGCCACTCTGGAAAACAGGATGGAGGTTCCTTAAAAAACTAAAAATAGAACTACCATATGACCCAGTAATCCCACTACTGGCCATATACCCTGAGAAAACCATCATTCAAAAAGAGTCATGTACGAAAATGTTCACTGCAGCACTGTTTACAATAGCCAGGACATGGAAACAACCTAAATGTCCATCAACCGATGAATGGATAAAGAAGATGTGGCAATTACTGAGCCTGCGCTCTAGAGCCTGCGAGCCACAACTACTGAGCCGTGTGCCACAACTAGCCCGCACTCCTAGATCCCGTGCTCAGCAACAAGAGAAGCCACCACAATGAGAAGCCCATGCACCGCAACAAAGAGTAGCCCCCTCTTGCTACAACTAGAGAAAGCCCACGTGCAGCAACGAAGACCAAACGCAGCCAAATAAATAAATAAATAAATAAATAAATAAGTAAAAAGATGTGGCACATATATACAATGGAATATTACTCAGCCATAAAAAGGAATGAAGTTGAGTTATTTGTAATGAGGTGGACGGACCTAGAGTCTGTCATACAGAGTGAAGTAAGTCAAAAAGAGAAAAACAAATACCGTATGCTAATGCATATATATATGGAACCTATAAAACTGGTACTGATGAACCTAGTGGCAGGGCAGGAATAAAGACGCAGATGTAGAGAACAGACTTGAGGACAGAGTGGGGGAAGGGTAAGCTGGGACAAAGTGAGAGAGTGGCATGGACATATATATACTACCAAATGTAAAATGGATGGCTAGTGGGAAGCAACTGCATAGCACAGGGAGCTCAGCTCGGTACTTTATGACCACCTAGAGGGGTGGGATAAGGAGGGTGGGAGGGAGACGCAAGAGGGAGGGAATATGGCGATATATATATGTATACGTATAGCTGATTCACTTTGTTGTACAGCAGAAACTAACACAACATTGTAAAGCAATTATACTCCAATAAAGATATAAAAAAGAAAGACATTGAGTAGTTACATTGTTATGGACACAAAGCCACCATTTAGGAAATAGAAAGTCATATGCACTATAATGATGATTATGTACATGGGCCAGACAAGCAAATCATTTTGCATAAGACAGAAAGAAAAATCCAGTAACAAAGTTAAAGACTTTAACACTCCTCTCTCAGTGATTAAACATGGAGATGAAAAGCAGTTATAGAGCTTTGAATAGCACTACCACGACTACTCGACTTACTAGGTACAAATTCTTTTTAAATACACGTAAAATATTTACCAATAGAGAACATATGCTGGGCAGTATAACCAATCTCAATAAATTTCAAAGGCTTGAAATCATACACTGACCACAACAGACTTAAATGGGAAATCATAACAAGTAAGATGTTTTAGTTTGCTAGGGCTGCCACTACAAAGTACCACAGACTGGACGACTTAAACAACAAGTTTATGTGCTCCCAGCCCTGTAGGCTAGAAGTCCAAGATCGAGGGTGTCACTAGGGCTGGTTTCTGCTGAGGCCTCTCTCCTTGGCTTGAGGGTGGTGTCTTCTCCCTGTGTCTTCACATGGTCTTCCCTTGCTGCCTGTTGGTGTGCAATTTCCCTCTTTTTAAAGGGACTCTGTCACATTGGATTAGGGCCCACCTTAATGAGCTCATTTTTACTTAATCACCTCCTTAAAAATCCGTCATACTAAGAGTGATATTCATAGCTTCAAATGCTTAGCTGAGAAAACAACAAGAGTTCAAAGTAAAAAATCTGACATACCACCTGAAAAAATTAAGATAAAAACAAAATAAGCCCAAAGTAAGTAGATGAAAGGAAATAATAAATGTATAAAAAAATAAAATAGCAAATAGATAAATAATTTGAAAAATTCAAAAAAGTCACAAGTTGGCTTCTTAAAAAGATAATAAAACTGACAAAACTCTAGCAAGACTAGTCAAGAGAAAATGAGAGCAAAAGAAAAAGGCAGCAATGCAGTTTAATGGGGAAAGAAGAGACTATTTAACAAATGTTGCTGGAAAAATTGAAAACACATACGGAAAAAATCCACCAATTGGACCTTTAGGTTGTTTTCATATCTTGGTTATTGTGAATAATGCTCCACTGAACATGGGAGTGCAGATATTTCTTTGAGATCTTGATTTCATTTGTTTTGGATATATACCCAGAGGTGACATTGCTGAGTCATGTGGTAGTTCTATTTTTAAATTTTTGAGGAATCTCCATACTGTTTTCCGTTGTGGCTGCATCCATTTACATTCCCACCGGTAATGCATAAGAGTTCCGTTTTCTCTACATCCTTGCCAACACTTGTTATTTCTTGTGTTTTTTCACAGTAGCTATTCTAACAGGGGTGAGGTGATATCTCATTGTGGTTTTGATTTGCATTTCCCTGATGAATAGTGATATTGAGAACCTTTTATGTACCTGTTGGCCATCTATATGTCATCTTTGGAAAAATATTCACTCAGATCCTCTGCCCATTCTTTAATCCAGTTGTTTGGAGTATTTTTCTATTGAGCTATGTGAGTTCTTTGTATATTTTGGATATATTAACCCCTTAACAGATACATGATTTGCACATATTTTCTCCCATTCTACAGGTTGCCTTTTCACGTTGTTGATGGTTTCCTTTGCTATGCAAAACCTTTTTAGTTGGATGTAGTCTGGCTGGTCTATTTTTGCTTTTGTTGCCTTTGCTTTTGGTGTCAAATCCAAAAAATCATCACTAAGACCCATGTCCAGGAGCTACCATCTATGTTTCCTTCTAGGAGTTTTATGATTTCAGGTTTTGTGTTCAAGTCTTCAATCCATTTTGAGTTAATTTTTGTGTATGGTGTAAGGTAGTGGCCCAGTTTCATTCTTTTGCATCTGGCTGTCCAGTTTCTCCAGCACCATTGTTTGAAGAGATTGTCCTTTCTCCATTGTATACTCTTGGCTCCTTTGTCATACATTAGTTGATCGTATATGTGTGGGTTTATGTCTGGGCTACATTTGTTCTTTTTTCTCCACGTGGCTTCTGTCTTTCTCCTGAAGTGAAATCCTTTCACTTTTAGGAACTACAGGAAGTCTCTCCGTCGTTTGGGATACACTCTGGATGCCTTCATAGCCTTTATTCCAAGCTTTTCTAGCTCTTCATGGATCTCTTCTTTCCTTAAAATTAGAAACTCCATCCAGTTGGGTTCCCCAGCCGGCAGACAACTCTCAGACAGTGGTTTGCTCTCAGGAACTGTACTGGGGAGCATGCTTGGGTTAAACCTGTGCAGAAAGGAAGGGGGCAGGCTTGGGCAGGAGGAGAAGCTCCACTGGGATACAGAGGCAGGAAGACCTCAGCCCATCCCACAGGGAACTCTCTCCAGCCTCAGGCAAGCCCCAGAGATGCTCAGCTGACACTGCCAGCAACTGGGGAGGGTCTGAAAGGGACCTGGGTGGGTCTTCACAGTGTCCTGGGCAACCAGAATTATAGCTGAGCTACAGTGAGAGGTGACCTAGCAATCTGGAAACAAAGGCAGACTGGAGCAGAGCTGTCTGGCTTCGTTTCTGTGATTTCTTTCCCCCTTTGCCCTCGAAAATCCTTCCCAAGTGACTTTACCTGAAGCCCTTGTATTTGACTCTCCGGACCCATCTCTGGTACCTCTTCCTTGGAGACACCATTCTTGACCAGGTGCACTCATTAAGTTGAAAGAGAAGCAGGTTCTCCACTTCCTCTTCAGGGCATCAATCACATTGTAATGTAAAATGATGTTTTCTAGTCTGTCTCCCCATTAAACTGTCAGGTGTCCTTTAAGTGAGGGGGTTTGAGAATATACTGCTCATCTATGTATTCCCAGCACCAAATCCAGTGCTGGCTGTAGAGCAGAATACCTGCCGACCACCTACCTGCATGGCAGAAAGTTCTGGAAAGAACGCAGAGGGGGTTGTTCCGATATAGGAGTGGAGAGAGATCTGGAAAGGAAAAGAATGGGAGAATACGTCCAGTCTCTACGTTATTTTTGAGGTCTGAAGCTAGATCATGATGATTACTAAGTAGAACTGGGAAGAAGAAATTGGCTTCTAGAGAACACAGCAAAGGCTGGGAAGAGCCACCTTAGGGAATGGAAGACAGAGCCAATTAACGGCTGGAGGAATAAGACTGAAACTCAACTCAATAAAAATTAAAAAGAAAAACCACCAATGTGTAGGGATGTGACTCAGGAGGTTTATGTGATTTTCTCTAGTGCTTGGATAGAAATAATTGGAAGAAAATAGTTGACGGTGTCTGAGACTGGGGCAGGCAGAAGTGGTACAGCAGGAGTTCAAAAGAGAACAGAATTCAAGTGTCCTAGTGAAAATGGAGTGGAAATAATTTATCCAACTAAAGTCCCACTATTTTAAAATATTTCAATCTAAGGGTAACTTTGAATGGAAACTTACCTTTCTACTTGGGGGAAAATTGAAAAACCTTCAAAGATTTACTTAAAAGATAGCCTTTTAATAACAGCAGAGTGATGTTTAAAAAAACCTCTCTTCTTTAATTAACCTTTAATTGAACCCCCATAAAATATTTTTGTTTACATAAGTGCTGACTTAGAACAAAATTGGAGAAATCAGAGTAGTATACAATAAGCTAAACTTATAAGCATTTTGTGTCTTGTTGAGAGGGAGTCTTTGAAAGAATGATTAAAACAAATACGTAAACATAATTTGAATTATGGACACAAAATGTAAAGGAGACCGTGTTTGTATTTGCTTTAGAAGCTGAATTCCAAGGCAAGCAGAAATACCCATTCCTGACACCGCAGTGAGTACGGTGTAGAACTTTAAAGCCTCTGAGATCTTACGAGACCTGGGAATTTCTAGGATCTGAATGTGATGGAAAAAAAGTATGATTCCAGTTATGACCTCAGCCCTGTAGGGAGGATGTGAAAGTTTGCCCTAGGAATCCGGAATCTGGAGTAATGGCAGAGCTACAGAAACCACTATAAACAGTGGACAAAATGCAGAGTAGATGTAGTAGAAAGTTGTGTTTACCTGAAGGGCTGAAGGAATGTCATTTTCTGCCAACATATCCAAGACCCAAGAACTCTGTTGCCCCAGTCCTGAGATTTATGTGGCTCCTGCTGTGTTTGTTTTGTTCTCTGGTGTCCGTAGCATGTACTGTACATAACAGCCTGACATGGTTGTCACAGAAATTTCATTTACTATTTACTCTTCAACTCTATAGAATTTATTGAGGTTTTCTTTTGTCCTAAGATAGGGTCTTTTTTTTTTTTTGGTAGATATTTCATGTGTATTTGGGAGATCTATTCTGTTATCTGAGAACAAAGTGAGATATATATTCATAAAATCTACTGAATTGATTAGATAATTCACGCTGCCTCTGTTCTTACTTATTTTTAGTTATTTTGTCCTGTCTTGGATTGAAAATGGCGTGTTAGCCATCTTTAATTTGTGTCTTTCCATCTATTTCTTGTTGTGTCTCCTTGAGTTTCTATTTAATGGTAGTGGCTTCTGTAATATTTAGTGTGTAGGTATTTATCAATATTGCATCTTTATTTTGAATTGGGGCCTTTTACGTACAGTATCCTCATTTTTCTTTATTTTTCCACTCATTTAAAGCTTTTTAGCCTGAATTCTACCTTGTCTTTTGCAACTCTGTTTCCTTATTGTTTGCATTTGCTCTGTAATATCTGTGCCCATACTTTTATTTTCAGTTTTTCCAGTTCACTTTACTTTTGGGTGTGTCTCTTCCCTGCAGACTACTCTCAAATACGTTTTTTAATAGTTAACTTATGCTCATTTACATTTATAAATTATATATATTAAACTGAAGTATAGTTGATTTACAATGTTATATTAGTTTCAGGTATACAACAGTGATATGAATTTTATATTTTTGTTACACTTCCTGTAGATTTTTGTTATGTTCACTGTGTTCCTTTCTCTATGTGCTCTTATTTATTTATTTGTATTACTTATTATATTTAGCAAGTTGTGCATTTTTGCTTTAGTCATTACCTTCATAATAATACCTTAATAATGACCTGAGTATTTTTTTCCCAGCTCAAACATCTGCTATGTGCTTTATCAAATTTAAATGATGTCTTATCGATACTTCTATGATCATTGATGAGCTTAATGTGTCTTCTCCTTCCCTTTTGTTTTAGTTATTTTGACATTGTCAGCCATACTCCCCTCTTGCCCACTTTTGATTTACTTCTACATCTATATTAAATATGGTCGGAGCTCAGCACTGGTCTTTGTTTCATTCCCCCCAGTTATGCCTTGATTATATGAAGCTCACTGTCTCCTAGATGCCCTGGGAAGAGATCATGAGTGCAGTAGTCCCTGAATTCTAACTTTTGAAAGCATTTTCCATAGATTCATACTTAAAGGATAACTTGATTAAATGTAATAGTTGGCCTTTTCTTTTATTGAATTTATTTAAAGTGTTGCTTTTCTTGTACCTTCCTTTCTATGTTGCTTTCAATAAGTCTGATGCCAACTTGATTTTACTTCCTTTGTAAGTAACTTACTTGTTTTGCCTGGGAGCTTAGAAAGTGTTTCTTTATAGTCAAATAAACACACTTAGGTTATATCTTGGAATTGACCGTTCTAAGTCAATTTCCTAGATACTCAGTAGACCCTTTCAGTATGCAAATTCATGTATTCTTTAACTTTTGACAGGTTTTACTGGATGAGAGTTTTAAAGAATCTGTTTTGTGTATTCACAGTGTGAGCATTCTAATTATAATTTTATTGTACCTTCTATCGACTTCCTCCTTGATCCTTTATGTATATATTTCTTTATGTCATGTTTCTTTTATGGTCTGTTTGCATTCCTTTCTCTTTGGGGAATTGGTAACTTACTCTTTATTTTGAAGGTGTCATTTTTTTCCCCCTTCCATTTCTTTCCTGAGTTCAGGTGACTCTCAATTCATATCTCACTGTGTTTGTCCATCTCTGTCTAAGGTTTTAAAGTTGTGATTGAAAGTTTGTGTGTGTGTTTTTTTCATATCTACGAATAGTTGCTTACAGATACCTTAAGGCTAGGATAATTTGTAAAGGTGTTCCTCTGATTTATTTTGGGAAGGTTTTTCATCAGGGTCAGCTTCTTTTAATGCCTGCTCTTAATAGATTTGCATGGCAGCTGGGTATTTTTTTCCCCTGTAATGTGAAATATTTTGTAATGTTTTATGTATCCATGAACCAGGTGTGGGTGACGATTTTGGATTCTAATTGGTTCAACTTTGTTCTCTTTTGTTTCTGGAGGATCCTGTCGGTCTCTGGTTTCCTTTTTCATGTTCACAGTAAGCCTCGATGGATTACTGTCTTTCCAAGTCATGATACTGTCACCTAGCAGTTGTGTCTTTCTAAGACTGCCACCTCTTGTTCTGCACGTTTCCCAACTCCTTCCCGTGTTCAGAGTAACTACTTCTCTGCTCCACCAGGTCTCAGGCCTATTCTTAGTATTTTGCAGTGTAAGAGCCATTCTTTCTAAAAGTGGTTTCACTTCTCTTCCCCCATTAGGGCCCAGGTGTTGATACACATGTTTTTATGGAGAATTTAGTAATGCATGGACAGTCTTGTAGATGTTTTCTGGTACCTATGCAAAATCCTCTCTAGATTATATACCAGGGGATATTGGTTATTGTGAGGAAAACTAAAAGATCAAGAAAGAACTTTCACCAAAAATAATACATCAATGAGTATTTATAAATTGTGCCTAAGCATGTCGCAAGGAACTTTAAAAAGCTACTAAAATTTAAAAAATAGAATTTCTGCATTTATGAAGTAAGAACACAAGGTGGGAATGCAAGATTTCAGGGAAGAGACAGCAAAACAATGAGAAGAGATAAAATGTTAGCTGGCAGAGATCAGGAAATAAGTGGTAAGAAAAAATCAGAAACAAAAGCAATACAGGCTTTCTTGGAAAGAAGGTAAGGAAAGGCAGATATTGCTGGAGACACATAAAGGATAAAGGGGACTTACTTGTAGGATCAAA
This sequence comes from Balaenoptera physalus, assembly GCF_965194825.1. NCBI lineage: Eukaryota > Metazoa > Chordata > Mammalia > Artiodactyla > Balaenopteridae > Balaenoptera > Balaenoptera physalus. Next base: position 37,766,190 of record NC_138902.1, on the reverse strand, counting down.
TTCTTATTCATAAAAGAAAAAATACACTTAGATAGACCTACATATCTATCTATACATAAACACAGACATATACATATAAACATAGTGCCCTGATGAAACAGACTACATGGTCATTTTCTAAGTGATACTTTTAACAGATACTTTTAACAGAATGACTCAAAAAGAATGAAAAGTGTAGATGGGCAAACACATGCCAGGCAAATACAAATAAATGAATAGGTAGACTAAGGGAGGCAGATAGATGCTGGACAGATAGGTGGGTAGGTAGGGGGGACGAGAGAGAGAGAGAGAGAGAGAGAGAGATAATAAAGTAACCTAGTAGAAGTCATAATCTTATAATCAAAGTACTTTTAGGCTAAAGACCACTGTTTAAGACAAAGAAACGCTCTAAAATGTTGAAGAACACGATATATTCACAATCAAAATATACTACTTATGGTTTTCTAAGCACCAACTATCATAGCTTAAATCTTTATAAAGCAAAAACTGAGATTTATAAAAGTAGAAATAAATACACAATAATTACAAGAGACATTGTTTTACTTCTTTCATTTCATAAGACATCAAGAAATGGAAGACCTTAATAGCATAGTTAGATCAAATTGTATTCTTAATGCTGAAAATGGATACACCTTGGTTTCAAATGTTCAATATTTATTTACAAAACCTGATCACAAAAACCTCAATATTTCTAAACAGTAGCTAAACTCCTTTATTAAAAGAGAGTTGGGGGGAGTCTTTTAATTCCATGTAATTTGGAGCTATCTGTTCCTTATGTGTTGAATTCATCTGCAAGGCCATCAGACACTGTGTGGGAAGTTTTATATAATTACTGATACAATTTTGTCAATGACTGTAACATTATTCAAACATCTTCTTTCTTCTTGAGTCAGCATTCCTGCGATTCTAATTTTTCCAATGTCCAGTAGGGAGGAGATGCCCTTGTATTATTCAACTGTGCAAAAATCCACACTGACATTTTCTCAGCAGAACCAGAAATTTGGCTGCACTAGAGCAGAAATGAACTCTTGAAATACATTCATCAATTCAAGTATCAGAAGAGTCTTGTTATGTAAATATACCAAATTAAATTCTCCTAGAAAGGTAGGGCTTATACTTTCACAATGTTTCAAGTTTGCAGACAGGGTTATTGTTAACTTCCTGTTAAAATTTTCTTCTGAGAAAATCTGCCCTTTTGTTTATGAGCCATATTTTATCTGCTGTATTTTAAATGTACAGTGTCTTTCCATAATTGACACATCAATTGATGTGATATGCAATTTAGTAGAAAGAATAGCTAAGTAGCCGATTTTATGAAAAAATTATTATGTGGTCAGATACTGGACATAGTCCTACACAAAACTACCCTGAGAAGTTGCAATGAATAGACACACATGTAAAGATGTCTGAACAACGCAGTTTAGCTTGTGATAAGAACAGATGAATCATTCAAATAATAGATGCTAAGTTGAGAGCAAGGGAGTATAAATCATTTCTGGAGCATTTGGGAAAGACTTCAAAGCAAAAGTAAGGTCTAAGTAGAATTGGAAGAAATATTATGATAAGTGAAGAAAGTCGTCCTTGATTCTGTTTTCGGTTTCCAGGAGCCCTTTGTGGTTTGCAAAGAAAATGTTCAGAAACGGGGTCCAGTTTCCTTTCATGAAAAAGGGTTTCCCTGAGATAAACGTGAGAGGTTTTGTTGAAACAACTCCTGAAAATGTGACTATCAGGAAACCAGAGAGAACTGTACAAGGAAGGGGCATTTCTCACGAGCCTGTGTTGGGGAAGGAGACCACTCAGAAGTCTGGAAGGCAGGGCTCCTGGTAAGTGTCCCACAGCCAAAGAGACATGAACACTCCTCAGTGTCAGGGGCTGACGCCTGCCCTCTTTTCTCCCCCAGGTCTGTGAAACAAGCTGTTAAATCTTTCAGGGGGGGAGATTCCCAGCACCAAGTCCCTAGAAAACAGGCACTTGTTGGGTTTTGGAAGAACACCTACTAAGGATCTAGTAGGGTGACCTGTGTGAGTGAGGGGTAGACATTTTAAGAAAGTAAAAACCACCAAAATGGAAGAAAAGAAGGAGAGAGGGATTCTACCTAGAAACAGGTCATCTGTTAAAACCATCTGAGGAATTGGGCCACTGATTTGCATATATTTAGATGATACTCCCCAAATTGCCTCCCCTCTAGATTTTTAGTAATATTTCTATATCAGAGTATCCTTCAGGCATGAAATTTTATTCATTTGTCTCACTAGAGATAACACATTTCTTGAGGCCAATATTATTCTCTTCCTTTTTAATAATATTGAACAATTCTGATCTTTATATTAACTGGTTTTTTCATTTAACATTTTCTTATAAAATCTTGTTTACTTTCCTTTTGCAGATGGTATCAAAAGGCTTTTCTAATTGAAACAGTGTGAAAATAGCTGAACTCCAATAAAATGAACAAATGTTTCTATGTTAACCCTCTCTTAAAATGCTATAAAGTGGCAGAAAACAGAAAACGTTCTCACCCACTGTCCATTACAACTAATAGGGAATAAGGAACCAAGAGTGAATTTTCTTGATTTCTTTAGGGAGTTTTAGAGGAAGAAAAGTTCTTGAAGCATGAAAATAGATAAGTACATGCAGTACTCTGAAATAAGAATCTTGGTTTGTTTTGTTTTTTTTTTTAACTTTATGTGACTGAAAAATCATATGATGATACTATAACAATTTATTTCTATTGATGCCGAAGGTATGGGAAGGTACCAGGATAGGAGATAAGACAAATCTAAGAGAGCTTTAAAATTCCAGGGACACTAAATAATGAATGTAAGAACTGGAGCAACCTATTATTACGTAGAGCAGAGTCTGGCAGGAACGCTTTGGAGAAAGTCCCATGAAAATCACTCCTAGTTTTCATCTTATCAAGGAGAATCTAAGAAAGGTGTCTTGGTCTATAAAAAGTTTAACATTGCATTTTCCAGCATAATTTATAATCCACTCCTTTAAAAAATACTTTATATTTTTAGACCAGTTTTAGGTTCACAGCGAAAGTGAGAGGAAGGTACAGAGATTTCCCAGATCCCTCCTTCCCCCACCCACGCACAGCCCCCCCCCGTTATCAACATCCCCACCAGAAGGTACATTTATTGCAATTGATGGCCTTCCACTGACACATCATCGTCACCCAGAGTCCGTAGTTTACATTAGAACCAAGAGGTTCTCTCTTGGTGTTGTACATCCTGTGGGTTTGGACAAATGGATAATGACATGTATCCATCATCATGGCATCATAAAGAGTATTGTCACTGCCCTAAAAATTCCTCTGTGCTCCACCTATTCGTCCCTCCCCTGAGCCCTTAACCACTGATCCTTTTACTGCATCCATAGTTTTGCCTTTTCCAGAATATCACAGAGTTGGAATCACATAGGACGTAACATTTCCAGGTTGGTTTCTTCCACTTAGTCATGTGCATTCAGGTTTCCTCCGTGTCTTTTCATGGCTTCGTAGCTCATTTCTTTTAAGCACTGACTCATATTCCACTGTCTGGATGGACCACAGTTTACTTACCCTTTGCCAACTGGAGAACTTTCGGTTGTTTCCAAGTTTTGGCAATTATGAATAAAGCCACAATGGTGTGCAGGCTTTTGGGCAGACATTAGTTTTCAACTTCTTTGGGTTAATACTGAGGAGCGTGATTGCTGGGTAATACTGTAAGAGTATGATTAATTTTGTAAGGAACTGCCAAACTGTCTTCCGAAGTGTCTGCGCTCTTGTGTGTTCCCACCAGCAGTGAACGAGAGTTCCTGTTGGTCCACACCTTCCCCAGCATTTCGTGTTGCCGGTGCTCTGGATTTTAGCCATGCTAGTAGGTGTGTAGTGGTGTCCCATTGTTGTTTAATTTGCATTTCCCTGATGACAAATGATACCCTCTCCTTTTATATAATTTGACAGGTGGTATTTAAGTGTGGACATTATATTTTAAAGTACGTTATTCTAGACTCTCTGCAGATTCCCCTTTGTAGAAGGTATGGTCAGATGTGAGAGCTGCTCATGGTAGCTCTTTATTTCCTTCCCTCCGCCATCTTGGATGAGGGATCCAGTTCCCGGTTAGCAGCTAATGACTGAAGGTAACTGAGTGATCTTGCACAGCACTAGTGGACAGAGTACCTCAACTTGATCAAGGGACTTGTGTCATTGATGGGGGAGCACAAAACAACGTCCGGGACCTAAGGAGGCCAGGTGGGAAGAGCACAGCTGAGGTCAAGCCACAGGAATGGGCTGGTTAGAATCCGTCTACTAGGATTGCTGCTCCTGCTATTTTGGACAATCCTGCTAAACACTGAGGCAGACTGAATCCAATCAGCCTCCCTCTTTGAGTCACATATTTGATGTTCTTGGGTGGGATATTCAGTCAGCTGAACCTGGCCCTGAATTCCAGGAAGCTTGGTGTCAGGCACTGCACCCCATGGCTTCCTTAGAGAAGCTCTTACATTTGTCTCTCAAAGTCCTGCATGAAAAAAAAAATAAAATAAAAGTCCTGCATGTTGGGAGATTTCTTCCAAATAGAAAGAAAGTTTGGATATTAGGTGCTCAGAATGATAACGAATGTCTCAGAATGATACAAATGTTTTTCTAAAAATAACAAATTTTTAGAAATCGCTAAAAATACTGTGCAGGATGCATCATGATATGATTTGCATTTGGAAAATCCTCCCTAGTTATATTATGGATCATGAATTGAAGTGAGAGTTTACTGTAGGCATGGAGGTGAGTTAGAGGTCTATTGCTCCAGAGAAATAATGTGGACCTAAATTAATAGCATTGGTTAAGTCAGGAGATGTTGAAAAGGGGGTGAATTAGGCAGGACTGTTGGTTACAAAAGATACAAATCTACTTAGATAAAAGAAAAATGTATTGACTCATGGTCTAGGAAAGAAAAAGATATAGAGCAACACAACCACACGAAAATGAAAAGATACAGGTGTACAGGTGGACCTCAGGTAGAGCTGGAACCAGGGACTTGAATGTCACCATCACTCTCTCATTTCTTATCCCTCCTCTTTGCATATAAGCATCATTCATTCCCCACAACAAATCGGCTTCTTGCACGTGACAGGTAGGAAGCATCCTAACCATTTCCAAAACACTCTTTTGATAGTTTTCATTTCTAGGGGTCCACTGCCTCTCTTCTTCAGTTCCAATGAGGGGAAATAGTCTGAAGGGCTCTGGGTGGGTCAGGTGCTCCCTCCTGCATCAATCCTCTATGGCCAAGACACTGAGATCCCCTCTGAACGTGATGGCCTTTGCTGAAACCACCAGGCTGGGTTGAAGGAGATACAGGTTCTAAAAGAAGAAGGATGCCATCCCTGATGGATACATCAATGCTAGACTAACAAGAGGTAAATATCCACCTGGGTTGCAGGTGGAGGCATCAACTGAAGTATGAAAAAAACACCATTTACTGTGAAAGTCCACAGAGATGGTTCATTAGTAATGTTAAGGTGCATAGTTAATTGATAGTTGATTGTGACTTACTAAATTTTTATTAAATTGTTAGGTGTTCTGTGATAGTTAGACTTAGGATAAAATAGATACTGCTTTCATTATCTAATAGAGGGTAGACATGCAGTGTAAGAAATATTAGACAAATATAATCCTGAGAAATCAGGACCTTTTGCACTTACTGAGCATCTCTGTATTATGTTTTACTATCCAACTTCCCCTCTTTTCCTGAACTTTATACCAAAATGTTTACTGGAATTTAAGCCCTATATCCCGATGTTCCTGCCAGTTCTAAAGGCCATGAAGTGTTCCCTGGCGAGTCTGGGTGCCATATTCTAGTTTACTGCTGCCAGTGGGTTCTTTCTTTGTCTTTTCTTTCTTTCTTTCACTGTTGCTCTTCTCCACTGATTAATTGTTCACTGCCCCTGCCTTCTGGTTCTCTGCTACATTAAGATGCAAAGTAGTGTGATGCAACGATGTCTGTGCATGTTTGGACGGGGGTGTACGGTCATGGGATGCTGAGGTATCATTTGTCCCTCCCTCTCTTATTGGTGTCCTAGGATAAACTATGAGCCTTAATTTTAATTCTTCATTTATCCCAGTAGACTTTGTGGTTTCTCATACAAAACAGGATTCTTGGGACCTCTTTGATATTATGAAATTCCTAAGGTGAGCATGCCTGGAGTATGATCATTGCTATGTAAGAGAAAATAAAACTGTAATCAGTTATGAGCTATGCAAAATGTGGGTTGTACAGTTTGAATTATTCATCTGGAATAGATCTTCAGTGCAGTGAGTGATGATATACTTGACGATAAGTGATAAATAACAGTGATTTTGATAAATTCTTTTGGATGCGTGGCTTATGGAAATGCATAAACAGCAGGAAAGCATTACATTTTAAATTGGGATCACTACCCTAATACAAAATAAACAGATGCTTTGACTTGGCAGTTGCTGTTCACAGCAAAAACCTAATATCTAAATCATAGAACAGTGACTGAAATTCAAGAGCAGTGGTTCTCCCTGACACTCTGGACTTAGTTTCAGGTAGGAACAGAGAACACCTATGATATTCTAGAGTTTGTGACCTTATTCTCTTCTTTCCAGTGGGAGACATGATTTCATAACCACCATGAACAAGTTTATTACTGATGACTCTGGGAAAGGCAAAATGGTGATTCCAGAGGTGATATAAGAATGATTAATGCATTTGTGCCTGTAAAAAAATTACAATCTAGTGAAACATTCCTGGACCCCTAAGATAAAACTAGTGGATAATGCTTAATACGTTACTGATTTTGCTAGAATTAATACAAAATGATCATTTGAAGAATTCTTTGTCCATCTTTTTCCTGTATCTTTTTTTCCCTCTCTGAATAATGGGCAGACTATAATGCAAAATCTTTTAAAAATGTATTAAGAAAACACGTAATTTGTGGTAATCAGTATCAAAAGTTAATGTACTCAAATCATCAAGTTTCATAGGCAGCTAGCTGGGCTAATTTTAATATCCTAGCAACTTTCCTAATAGAAAAAAAATTGAAGATCTGTCAAAGAAATAACATAGGACATTTTGTTTCCCTCTCTCTTTGCTATCAAAAATCTTTTCTTTCTTGAGTGCTTTTCCTCTCTGAAGTTTTCTCTCTGATCTCCCAATGGAACTAGTGATTATTTCCTCCGAGTCATCCTGCTTGGATATCTTTTTGTGATAAGAATTCCTCGCTGCCTTGAATGACAGCTAGCTGTGCAGAGGTTTCCTCCATGCCCCTGTCATCTCCACAGTCTACCTGCCCTTGAAATCTTCTGACACTGATGGGTCACTGCTGCTAGACCATCACCACCATGAACTACAGCTCATTGCCTCTCTGCCACTCATCCAGGATTCAGTATCAAGGGTGAGAGCATCTGGTCGACCAGCCTCCATCAAATTTCTCTGCTTCTTGGCAGAGTAAGGAGGTAATTCTCTTCGTCTTCCATGATGGGAGGTTCAGCTCTACATCCCACTATGACTAATACAGTTGGGGTCCTTAAAGCCAGAAGAAGTGGTAGGTTGGAGGCTGAGTGGTCAATAAAATGTCAAGTGTCATTAATAGAAATATACTTTCCAAACATAATCAAAATGTTGACTTAGACTAACAATTCATACTCAAGAGTGAAACAGTTAGAGATATTTCTATAAAAATCAGAAGAAGAAGGAAAATATACCATTACCATTTAATCTTGTGCTAGAAAATTTTGACAATGTCATAGGACATGAAATGGAAAGAATAGGCATACATATGGGATTAGGGTTGCCCCTAAACCCAGCGACTGGTGTCCCTAAAAGAAGGGAGAAATTTGGACACAGAAACATAGAGAGAGAACACACAAGGATGAAGGCCATGTGCCAATGGGGACAGAGATTGGAAAGGTGCAGTTGCAATCCAAGGAATACCAAGGGTTCCCAGTCACCACCAGAAGCAAGGAAAGAGGCAAGGAAAGATTCTTCCCTAGAGCCTTCAGATGGAGTATGAACTTAACAATATCTTGATTTCAGGCTTTCAGCCTCCGGAAGTGAGAGAGAAAAAATTTCAGTTGTTTTAGGCCACCCAGTGTGTGGAGCTTTATTATGACAACCCTAGGAAACTAATCCAAAGTGATATTTGATTAAAGCCATATTTAATATAAAATTGTGCTAATTCTAATTATTTATAGATAAAAATATACAGATAATTATACTATGTTTGTAGATAGTACCACTGTGGAAATCGTAGGCTGCCTCTGTAGAAAACACAACAGAAATTGATAGGCCTTCTTCCCAAATCTACTTTACAGAATGTCTTCACTTCCACGGTAATGTAATTATTTGTATAGGGTCAATCAGATTCTGTCATACTATATAACAGAACATGAGTGGGAAAACTGAATTTGTAACATGCTGTACCAGAAAAGTTGCACTTAAAGAAGATCTGTTTAGGGGTAATGATTCCACCATTAATGAACAAGAACTGTATTTCCTATTTAGAAATAATGATTAGCTTTGGGGCCCTAGCAGCAGCTCAGTATCATATGACTTTAGATTTGTTGACTATAAAATAAGGAGGCCTATGTGTGTTAATTTGCATTTCCTGCTGTACTTAAAAAAAAACCTGGCACTTTTAGAGCAAAATATTCACAGTAGAAGAAACATATCCAGGGACCTTCCTTTCTAGCTATGATAGGTTAATTGGGATGAGACTCACTCTCCCACCAAAATGATTAGAAAACTAGACAAACACATACAGCAACTTTCAGACACTGAGGAGCAAGCAGTATAGGACTTGGTCCTGGATGGAAGAGAAAGCCAAGAGGTGAGAGTTGTGACTGCTGAGTATCCTGCTCTGTGTGCACTTTCCTATGATCGATAGCACAGGTTATTAAATGATGAGCAGCATAGGATTCTCAGTAAAAAGACACAGACATGGGGTCCAGCCTTCTGGGCCAGCTGGAATTTGTGGGGAAGGGAGTTCATGGCTGGTCTTTGGCTGAGGACGATGCTTTACATGTACAGGGTGAGGCTCTCTGGTACTTAATAAAAATCCTCTGCTGTAGCCCTAGACTTGAAGTGGGGTGCCAAAGGCTGTGGAGTCCTTGGAGTCTTCCAACACATACGGACTGGGTACCTCTCTCATCATGGCAGAGATTCATGGGCGAGCCCGGAAAGGCATTGCTACCCCCTAGGTAACAGTCCAACTCTAGGACTAAGATCAAAATCCAAGTAGGTCCACCATAACGAAGAGTAAAGCAAAGCATTATCGGAACAAAGGGCTCACCAGTGATTCAACTGGCCATCAGAAAAATACCAAGGAAGCCAGACTCTCCACAGCACATTGTCAGTATGACCAGCATACAATTAAAAATTACTGATCTACAAAGATTGAGGGAAAGCTTACGAACTTGAAAAAATGTTATCAATTAAATTAAAATGTTATCAATTTAAAAAAAGAAATGGATCCCAAGATAAAACAGATGGTGAAAATAGCAGCAAGTACTTTTTTTTAAAAACATCTATTGTAAGTATAAGTATGCTCAAAGACTTAAGGGAAAAGATAATTTAGAAATTATTAGAATAAAATAATTAGAAAATAGATTGGGAACCAGAGAAGATTTTTGAAGTGATAGTATCAAAAAGAACCAAATTAAAATTCTGTAGTTACTTTCTATTTGAAACAGAAATTTTAATGGGTGAACATAACATCATATTGGATACTGCTGAACAAATTGTTACTGAACACGAAAACAGATAAAAATAATTCAGCCAATAAGAAAATTAGAAAATAAGAATGGGGGACAATCCAGGGCCTTAGTAACCAATGGGACAATATCAAATGGTTGAGCATATGTGTAATTATAGGTCTATAGGAAAGGACAAGAAGGAACACAATGAGTCAGAAAAAATATTTTGAATAATAATGGATGGATTATACTAAATTAAATTTCAAAAGTCAATCTGCAAAACCAAGAAGTTCAACCACAATAAATACAAAATATAAATATATCCAAACCGATAGAAAGAGGAAATACAAAAATAAGCAACCTTGGCATATCGTAGTCACCTTGTTGGAAATTAAAGATAAAGAGATAATCTTAAAAGCAGCCAAAGACAATTGACACATTTCATACAGAAGAAAAATGGTATAAATGATGGATGACTTTTCATCCAGAACAGTGGATGCCAAAAGACATATCTAAAGTGCCTAGAGAAAAAACAATAAAACTCTTGAAACTCACTATTCTTTTTATCCAGTGAAAATTTCTTCAAAAGTGAGAGGAAATATATACATATTCAAGTTAAAAAAAACAGCTTGAGAGAATTTATTGCAAGCACATACATACTGGAATAAATGCTAAAGAAAATTCCTCAGGATAAAAGGAAATGATACCATATGGAAACTGAGATCCAAATAAATGGAGAGCACTGAAAATGATGAGTGGATGAATATAAAAGATGATTTTTTTTTCTTTGAAAAACAATTGACTGTATAATACAAATTTAACATTTTATTGGGAGTTTATTGCATATTTAGAGGTAAAATATGTAAAAATAATAACACAAACTATTGGGAAAGTAGAATTTGATCGTTTCAAGCAGTTAACATTTTACATAAATAATACCATGCCTAACTTAAAGTGGACTCTCATAAGGTAGAAGAGAATTAGGTATAATACCTAGAACAAATTTTTTTTTAAAGTTTGTAAAGATGGATAGCTAAAAAACCTATAAAATTAAAATCAATATTAAGTTAGGTCAGTTAATCCAAAAGAAGGTGGGGAAGGAGGAACAGAGGAGAGAAGACAGACGGCAAAGCTAGAAAACAAATAGCGAGAGTGTAGACATAAACCAAAACATACCAATAATTGCATTGAATGCAAATGGAGCTAACATTCCCATTAAAAGGCAGAAATTTTCAGAAGAGGTTACAAAAAGCAAGTCCCAAATACATTCTGTACACATTAGACACTCTTAATAGAAACAGATAGATGTGAAGTGAAATAATTTGAAAATACTTCATGCAAATGTTGCTGCTGTGACTCCATTAATATCAGACTAATTAGACTTATAAACAAGAAGTATTAGCATAAAGAAGAACATAATGCTAAACTTAAAGAAATAGAGAAATCCACAATCATATTTGGACATTTTAATAATGTTTCTTAATATTTGGTCAAAAGAAATTATAAATATATAGAAGGTCTGTATACAGTGTTAACCAATGTGCATGAAATATGTATATATAACATTGAGGACTACACATTTTATTCAAGAGCACATGAAATAGACGCCATGATAGACCTCACGTAGTGCCATAAAATACATCCAAAAATATCAAATACTGAAATATTGTGTTTATTTTTTGTACATTAAACTAGCTTTTCAAAAAACAAACAAAAGCCCTAATTTGCAGATTCCCATGGCATGTCTGATTTTAAGCTTGTTAAAATTCTGAATATGTAATAAATGTCTCAAATCAGAACAACCCAGTTCCAGCACGTGTCACTAATAGTATATGTTATTTAACTATAACAAAACTAAATCATAAGTCAACAAAATATAACAAAACTAAACTAGAAATCAACAAAAATAAGATATGTAAAAAAGATACAAATATTTGGAAACTTAACACATTTATAAATCAGCTATTGATCAAAATGAAATGATGAGAAATTTGAAGTATTTTGAACTAAAACATAATGAAAATTATAACATAAATGTGGGAAGCAGCTAAAGATAGAGAAAAATTTGTAGTTTGAAAAGTCTATATTATAAAAAAACAAATTATTTAAAATCAGTTATTTCTACTTTAAGAAGTTAGAAGAAAGAGTAAGCAAAGCAATTAGTCTATTAAACCAAAGTAATTGAAAGAAAATAAATAGAAAAGATAGGAGAACTGAAAGAAACAAAAAATGAGCAAATTATAGAAAAATTTTAAAAGCCTCAAAGTTAATTTTGTGAAAAGATTAATAAAATTGATGAAAATATAGCAAGACTGATCAAGGAGAAAAAAAGAGGAAAAATCAGACTTATCAATATGTGCAATGACAGAAGTCACATCACTACAGATAGAACATTAAAAAATAAAGTAATATTGCAAACATTACTTTCATTTGTTGTCAGCATAAAGAAATATCAGTAATTCCCATATTTTTAACTTATTAGCTCTAGAAGTTTATCTGTAGATTCCTTATCATTTTCTATATCAATATTTATGTCATCTGCATATCAAGACAACTTTACATCTCACTTTTCAATCTTTATGTATTCTATTTTTTTTCTTGCCATACTGCACTTTAACTTTGACAATTCAATAGAATTGACTAATTTCTTCAAAAATTAAATGGACTCAGGAGGAAATACAAAAGCAGTATAGGCATGTATCTGTTAAATACATTTAATCCACAGTCAAAATCTTCAAAGGGAAACACTGGAACAGATAGTTCCACTGGATCATTGTATCAAATATTTAAGGAAAAAAATGCATATACTCTTTCAGGAAATGGAGGATGGTAATCTACCACTACTGAACTTATTTTAGGAAGCCAGAAATGTTCTCGTTCTAAAGCTCCACAAAAACATTGCAAGGAAAGAAATTATAAATCAAGATCTTTCATGAAGTTAGACACAAAAAATGCATTATAAAATATTAGCAAGTCTAATCAAGCCATATGTAAAATTGATAATATACCCAGTAGAGTTCATTCCACGAATACAAGGTTGGTTTAACATTTGAAAATTAGTCAAGATAATTCAATATAAAGTAGTTAATTAACAACATACAGTAGAAAAATTATATATGTAAATAAATGCAGAAGAATTACTTGACAAAGTTGAACCCACTCACGATAAAACTCTCCATAAGCCAGGAATAGAAGAAAACTTCAACCTGATAAATAGCATCTACAAAATAACGGTTACTCATATCATGGTTAAGGCAAATTATTGAACACTTCCCCATTAAAATGAGGCGTTAGTCAAATATATCCCCACTCATCACTCCTTTTTTAAAAATTATTTATTTATTTATTTATTTTAACATCTTTATTAGAGTATAATTGCTTTACAATGGTGTGTTAGTTTCTGCTGTATAACAAAGTGAATCAGCTATACATATACATATATCCCCATATCTCCTCCCTCTTGCGCCTCCCTCCCATCCTCCCTATCCCACCCCTGTAGGTGGTCACAAAGCACCGAGCTGATCTCCCTGTGCTATGCAGCTGCTTCCCACTAGCTAGCTATTTTACATTTGGTCCACTCATCACTTTTATTCAACAAAATACTGGAGGTCATGGCCAGTGCAATAGGCCATGGAAAAGAAGTACAACACAAAAAGTTTAGGAAAGGAGACATAAAATTGTCTTTATTTACAGATGACATAAATGTTCACATAGAAGATGATAAGGAACTTACAAATACATTTCTATAGTTAATAAGCAAATATACAAGATTACGTATATTTCTTTATGCCGACAGCAAACTAAAAAAATACAAAAATTGATTTATAGCAAGTAGCATGAACATGCATAAATACTTAGAAATAAAATTAACAAAAAATGTTAAACCTCAATATTGAAAATTACAAAACTGAAACATTGATGAAACAAAGACTTCAATAAATGGGGAGATACACCATGTCCATAAATTGGAAGACTGAATACTTTTTAAAGTTACTCTCCCAAATTGATTTATAGATATAGTGCAATCCCTATCAAAATTCCAGAGAAATTAGGAAATTTGTCAAAAAATTACACGGAGTTACCACAGCTTTAGCATAGCCAAACAACCTTGAAGAGGAAAAACAACACTGGAGATTTCAATCTTCCTAGTTTCAATAATTACTCTGTAGCCACATTGATCAAGACAATATATTGGCATACTCCTGGTGAATGATTACTGGAACAGAGCACAGAATTCAGAAATAGACCCACATTTATATGGTCAATTGATTTCAGCAAAAAAGTCAACCAATGAGAGGAAGAATCGGAAAGTTGTTTTTTTTTTCTACCTCAAGAAATGGTTGTAGAACTCCTAGTTATCATACAGGGGATAGAATAGCTTAAAATTTGCCACACTTTCCAAAGAAAATAATTTGAAGTGGATTATAATCCTAAACCTAAAGCAGAAATTATGAAACTTCTAAAAGAAAAGGAAATAAAATATCTTCATGGCCTTAGGAAAAGCAAAGATTTCTTGGTGAGGACAAAAAAGCACCAATAATTTAAAAAAAAAAAGATATATTTGATTCTTCAAATTAAAGACTTCTGACCTATGTGGTAACCAGATTTCCTGGTGTTCTGTTCACCTTGGATGATGGTTGATTAACTTAAAGGGACCTCAAGGGAATTAATTATAGGAGGTCTTTGATGCCATTACCTAGCCCCCTAAACATTAATTTTTTAACAACTTTATGGAGACATAATTTACATATAATAAAGCTTATTTATTTAAAGTATGCAACCAGTTTTTAAAGTAAGTTTACAAAATTCTGTAACCATCACCATAACTTAATTTTTAATTTTCATCATCCCCAAAACAACCTCATACCCTTTACCAGTCACTTCCCGTTCCTTCCCTTATGTCTTCCAGCTCCAGACAGCCACTGGTCTACTTTCTGTCCCCGTAGACTTACTTATTCTGTACATTTCATATAAATAGAATCATACATTATGATGTCTTATGTGACTGCCTTCTTTTATTTTGCATAATGTTTTTAAGATTTATCCATGCTGTAGCTTGTATCAATATTTCATTACTTTTTATTGATGAATAATGTTCTATTTTATGAATATACCACATTTTAAAAAATGTTTATTTTATACTGGAACATAGTTGATTAACAATGTTGTGTTAGTTTCAGGTATACAGTAAAGTGATTCAGTTACCTATTCTTTTTCAAATTATTTTCCCATTTAGGTTCTTACAGAATATTGAGCAGTGTTCCCTGTGCTATACAGTAGGTCCTTTTTGGTTATCTATTTAAAATATAGCAGTGTGTATATGTCAATCCCAAACTCCCCATATATCCCTCCCCACCATACATTTTATTTATTTATTCATCAGTTGAGGGACATATTTTTTTTCTACTTTTAGGCTATTATGAGTAATGCTGCTATGAACATTCATGTACAACCAAGCAGTGTTTTTTTGTCTGGATTATTTTTATTTATTTTTTATTGGTATATAATGGACATACAAGCATTGATTTGAATCTGGTTCTGAGGAAGCTGCAGAAAGAGTCTTTTTAAATTAGCATAGTAGACAAAGTAAAGGCAGAAAAATCTTTTGGGTTTCCTGGCACCAACTTGCTATATGAATTTAAGCAAGTTACTTAACGTCTCTGAGTTTCAGTTTTCTTTTTTTTTTTCAATCTGAAAAAGATAAAATGGATATATTGAGACTTAAATTAGATCATGCATATAAAGTGCCACTATTATATCTAAGGGGATTCAATAACTTACAGCATTAGTTTTATATATATTTATATATAATTGTTTTTCTCTCAAACGCTTTAGGTGAACTTAAATCCTTGCTGGTGAGTTGAAAAAAATCAGAAAAAAAAATAAAAAGGATCCTGGTGTAAATGGTATCTTAACGGCTTTGGGGCATCACTTTGCTGCTCTAATCAAACATGGGGACCGTATGGTGTCCAGGGTCCCTTTCCAGCTTTCATATCTTAGGAGTTGAAATGCATTTAAAACTGCCCTCTGCAGACTTGGTGAGTGAATGATAGGTTATTTCTCCAGTGTCCCATGGCAAGACTGTTGCAGAGTCAGCATGTGAACTCAGTTGCCTTCTTTCAGGTCTCAGTATTCATGTCACAACTTCTTCCTCTCGCAGAGTTTTATGGCCTCCACAGGAAGTGGCTGCAGAGTTGCTTAATCAACCTCCTAAGGAACAAAATACAAATACCCAATATATTAATGTTTTGTTTTCTTCTATGGTTCCTAATCTGTCTTTCTCTTATAAATCGGCCAAGTCTCCTTCCTTGTTTTGGTCTGAATTAGTCTATTTTGCCATGGTCCTGAGAGTATTATAAACACATCATTTCTATCTTCCTCACACTTTTTATAGTTGAGTTGAAAGTGTTAATTTCAAAGCTGACTTATATGACTTTAAAAAAACAAACCCGACTGAGTGAGTTCCCCACTGAGTGCTTAAGTTCCCATGTTTCAGGTGCCAAGAGCATTCACAGCTCTGGAAACTGTGGGAAGGATCTGCTGTCGTCTTAACACATTTAGTATGTGCTGTGTCCACAGTGCTGAACAGTTCCCTCATTAGGTGTAAACCTACTTCAATTGGTGCTCTAAATAGCCCACAGTTCCCCATGGAGAGGGTTTGGTTGCTTTACATGTGTGTGAAAATAATTAGTATCTTAAGTATCACGACTTCAAAATCCAGTTAGAGATGACATAATTGCATCTCCCTATTCCTGCAGTGTAATCAGAGGTGTTGTTTAGTAAGATGCTTTTGTTTGGATGCTGGGGGATGATCCTAGCAGATTTATCTGGATATAATTTATGGGTCCTAATACAGTTAGGTTCTGCTGGAGGCATCTGCAGAAGCCTGGCAGGAGGAATCTAGGGGCCGGGGGTTGTGTGTGTGTGTGTGTGTGTGTGTGTGTGTGTGTGTGTGTGTGTGTGTGTGTGATGGGGAATTCATTAATGATTCCCTTTTATTACTGTTTTGAGGAAAATTTGGAGTGTCTGTTTCTTCTTTAGTGAGTTTTGGGGAGTTGTGTTTCTCTAGGAATTTGTCCTTTTTATCTAATGTTTCAAACTTCTTGAAATAAAGTGGCTTATAATATCTTACTATCTTTTTAATTGTTATAGAATGTCTAGAGATGTCCAATTTTTCGATTCCTGATTTAATTTTTGCCTTTCCTATTTTTGTTTTTTGGTCAGTCTCATCAGAGTTTTGTCAATTAAAAAAAATTCTCATTCATTGTTATTGTTGTTTCCAATTATTCTAATACACACAGTCTTGTTTTCTTGTGCTTGGCTATCTTTAACTATGTATTGATTTTGGGAAATAATTTTCAGAAGTAATTTGAAGCTGAAGATGCAGATTTTAATTTTATTCTGCCTTCTGGTTCTGGGCAGGGGTGTGGGATGCTGAAAGTCTAGGCAATCTGCAACTGCAAGATTTTAAGTTCTCTGGACCACTCAGTTGCCACAATTTGGTTGTATACGTTCAGTGAAGTACAAGTTTACTTCTCATTCTCTTTCACTGTATCAGTTAGGAGTCAGTCAGGAAAACAAATGCTACTCTGATTATTTAAGAGAAATCAGTCCTCATAAAGCCATTGGAAGGGCTGGGAAAACCATAGGGAAAGCAGCACGTTGCATGTGGAAATCAGGAAGTGTCAGAACTCTCTTGACATAGCTATGAGTGACCTAATTTGCCTGCAGCAACGATGTGGGTACTTTCTGGGAGAAACCTTGCAGCTCTTGGAAATCTTGCAGCCTCTGGAGGCACCGTCACTCTTTCTGCTGGTTTGACAGAATCTGAAATGGAGCCCTGCTTGATAGAGATTGTAAGAAAGGAAGTCCCCAGGTTTCCTGACTCTGTAATATAGAGAAGAACACAGAAAGGAATGGAGGTGAATGCTGAATGCCAAAAGAAAATCAAAACTCAGTATCTAGCACACTTAAAATTGAGTGTGATCCTTCCAGGCACCAGATTAACTACTGCCATGATCATGATTCTTTCTAATTAGTTGCTTTCCATTTCTCTTACCCTATTAAGTCATCACATTCTTCCTAGTTTCACTGACGTTTCTTCAGCAAAGGCAATTGCCCTCAAGGCAAAAGAGGGTGGGGTTTACTCTTGGTTTTGCCTTGGTTTTTCTGAGATTTGATTTCATACATTTACCTTCTCTTGTAGCTCTTTGATGCTTTTAACATTTTTAAAAGTTTTCCTCAGTGGGAATGTGAATGTGAGGCAGGTATTTGCTTTACAAGTAGTGAAAATCTGCATGCTCTTTTTTTTTTGTAACATCTTTATTGGAGTATAATCCCTTTACAATGGTGTCTTAGTTTCTGCTTTATAACAAAGTGAATCAGTTATACACATACAATATGTCCCCATATCTCCTCCCTCTTGCATCTCCCTCCCTCCCACCCTCCCTATCCCACCCCTCTAGGTGGTCACAAAGCGCTGAGCTGATCTCCCTGTGCTATGTGGCTGCTTCCCACTAGCTATCTATTTTACGTTTAGTAGTGTATGTATGTCCATGTCACTCTCTCACTTTGTCACAGCTTACCCTTCTAAAAGAGAGAAACGCTATCCATTACTAGAAGCAGAAAGTCTGACCACCCTCCCTCATTCTCTCACATAGATTAAAATGAACGGAACACGAAAGTGATGGCGCTCAGTACATTTTTGAGTTGAAATGTCTCCAGTGAGAATTGAGTCCAGTGTAGGAAAACTGAAGAGTTTTGTTTCAATGAGCTTGGAATCTATGTCAGTATGTTTCGTTTGAGATGGAGGAGATCCGGATGCCTTTGTTCAGCACATTTTCTTCTTTAAAAGATGTTTCCCCAAAACTTCAAAATAAAGGCAAATGATGAGGAAAGAGATTGAAATAGTCAAAGAAGGTTGAGAGATTGGGCTTTGCCAGAAAAAATAATCCAACCACATAATAGAACAAAATTACTTTTTAAATAAAAATAAAAATAAGACCATCTTACCCTTGAGCAGATCTGAAGCATCAAGCTGTCATTGCACAAACCTCTTTGAAGGATGGCACAGAAACTTATGATTCTTTGTGCCTAGAGCGGTTCCCAAAACCATTTTGGAGCTTCCAGAAGAGTCATGAGAAAAGAATCATTGCACATTGAACCAGATAGTTTCAATGCCAAATAGTTCCCAAAGCTGCATCATTTACAGCCAAAAAGAACTTTAAATCTTTGCAGAATCTGGTTCATTACCAGGAAAAAAACCCTCGTGCCTAAAATAGTTCTGATTTTAAAAAATTCAGCCTACAGAAAAAGTTCATAATGAGGTTAAGACTCTACAATATTGCATGCTATAGATACTTGCTTCAGGAATGCTACAGCACGTTGAATACAAGTTTTCTTTTTTTAGTCTAGCCATGTGTTTTTTGTAAAGTGAAATGCTAAAATTCTACTGCCCTAGAATTTTAGATCTCTTTTTAGGACATACATGGCTCTCCTAAGAAATATCTGATGTATAATTTTAGAAAGTAAATTAGATGAAAGAGTGGACTCTGGAGAACAGAATTTCCTTCAAAATTAAAGATATGAAATTAGTGGAAATGATGGAAGTGTATTCAATGTATCATTTAACAGATGTCCATGAACTGCCTACTATGTTCCAGGGATGCGATTGTCTACACTGTGCTAAAGAAATGGAATTTAACACCCAGAAGGGAAATAGCACAGTGTCTGTAGCTACTTAATTCTGTGGTTACATATTAGTTTGGGGAATATACAAAGGGTGATGGGGCATATACATGTGGAACCTGATGCAGTCTTGGGGAATAAAGAAGATTTACTGGAAGAAATGATGCATGTTCTGAAACCTGAAAGATGAGAGGTCCAATCTGGTCAAAGAGGGCAGAGGCAGAACAATAAAGCTGAAAGCACAGCAGTTGTAGTGGGGCACTCAGATTCATTTGGCTAAAACAGTGTTTTATTTTCCCTTTTTTATTTCACAACTTTATTGAGACATAATTGATATATGATAAATTGTGTATTTTTAATGCATACATTTTGATGCATTTGGACACGTGCATATACCAGTGATACCATCATCACAATGAAGGTTCCAAGCATATCCAACACTTCTTAAAGTTTCCTGTGTCCCTTTGCGTGGGCATGTGTGTGTGTGCATGTGTGGAGAACATTCAACATGAAATCTATTCTCTTGGTAAATTTTTAAGTGCATGCTATGGTCTGAACGTTTGTGTCTGCCCCAGATTCATGTGTTGAAATCCTAATCCCCAGTGTTAGGAGAGGGGCCTTTGGAAAATGTTTAGGTCATGACAGTAAAGCCCTCATGAACGAGATTAATTCCCTTATCAGTGATGCCCCAGAGAGCTTCCTCATCCCATCCACCATGTGAGGACACAACAAGAAATCTGCAGCCATCAGGAGGGCTCTCACCTGACCGCGATGGTACCTTCATCTAGGACTTCCAGCCTCTAGAACTGTGAGAGATCAATGTTTCTTGTTTAGCAACTGCCTAGTCTGCAGTGTTTCACTGTGGCAACCTGAGCACATCCTAAGACAGCTCACAACATTGTATTGTAAACTACAGGCACCATGTTGTACAGCAGATTCCTAGAACTTACTCATCTTGTGTAACTTATACTTTATACCCATTGACCGACCCCCCCATATCTTCCTCCCCAACCCCCTGGCATCCATCATTTTATTTTCTGCTTCTGAAAGTTTGACTCATAAGTGGAATCATGCAGTGTTTGTCATTCTGTGATTGACGTGTTTCACATAGTATAATATAATGTCTTCCAGGTCCATGCATGCTGTTATAAATGGTAGTATTTCCTGCTTTTATAAGTCTGAATAATGTTCCCTTGTATGTATATGCCACTTTTGCTTTACCCATTCATCCATCAGTAGACATACAGTTTGTTTCCATGTCTTGAATACTATGCACAATGCTGCCATAAACATGGGATTACAAATATCTCTTCAAGATCTCGATTTCAATTCTTTTGGATATGTACCCAGAAGTGGGATTACCAGATTATATGGTAGTTCTATTTTTAATTTTTTGAGGAATTCCCATACTGTTTTCCGTACTGGCTGCACCACTTTACATTCCCACCAACAATGTACAAGGATTCTCTCTTCACATCCTTGTCAACACTTTTGTTTTGTTTTGAAATAATAGCCATTGTTACAGGTGTGAGGTAATAGCTCACTGTGGTTTTGATTTGCATCTCTCTGATGATTAGTAATGTTGAGCACCTTTTCATATACCTGTTGGCCATGTGTATGACTTCTTTGGGGAAATGTCTACTCAGTGTCTTTGTTTTTTTTTTAATTGGGTTTTTTGTATTTTGCTACTGAATTGTAGGAGTCCCTTATATATTTTGGATATTAACCACTTACCAAATACATGATTTTCAAATATTTTCTCCCATTCTGTAGGTTACCTTTTCACTTTGTTCTTGATTTCCTTTGCTGTGCAGAAGCTTCTTAGTTTGATGTAGTCCTACTTGATATTTTTGCTTTTGTTGCCTGGACTTTTGATGTCATATCGAAAAAAATCATTGCCCAGACCAATATCAAGAAGCTTTTTCTCTGTGTTTACTTCTAGGAGTTTTATAGTTTCAGGTCTTACATTTAAATCTGATGAGTGAGAAGAAAGAAATCTTGAGAAAGTTTGAGGAGGTGAATTGGGGCCAGACCATGAAAAGACATGTAAATGTGTAGTTCCTTTTATACTATGTGCTGAGAGCTTTTGAAAACCATAAAGGATTCTCAAGGAAGGGAGAATGTATTCAGATCCATTTGAGAAATAATCCATCGTATGTAGAGGATTATTGGACAGAGGCAGAGCCAGAGCTAGGAATACAGCTAGGAAGACTTTAACTTACACAGAGACATAGTATATTCTTTTTTGGATTCTTTTCCCACAGAGGTTATTACAGTGTGTTGAGTCGAGTTCCTTGTGCTATACAGTAGGTCCTTGTTGGTGATCTATTTTCTATATATAAGGGTATATATGCTAATTCCAACCTCCTAATTTATCCCTCCCCCCCTTTCCCCTTTGGTAACCATAAATTTGTTTTCTAAGTCTGTGACTCTGTTTATGTTTTGTAAGTTAGTTCATTTGTATTGATTTTTAGATTCCACCTATAAGGGATGTCATATGATAATTTGTCTTTGTCTGACTCACGTCACTTAGTATGATCATTTCTAGGTCCATCCGAGTTGCTGCAAGTGGCATTATTTCGTTCTTTTTATGGCTGAGTGATATTCCATTGTATATATGTATGACATCTTCTTTATCCATTCATCCTTTGATGGGCATAGTGGTTGCTCCCAAGTCTTGGCTACTGTAAAAAGTGCTGCAGTGAACATTGGGGTGCATGTGTCTTGTCGATTTATGGTTTTCCCCGGATGTATGCCCAGGAGTGGAATGGCCAGATCATCTGGTAGCTCTATGTTTAGATTTTTAAGGAACTGCCATGCTGTTCTCCATAGTGGCTGTTACCATTTTACATTCCCACCGACAGCGTATCAGGGTTCCCTTTTCCCCACGTTCTCTCCAGCGTTTCTTGTTTGCAGACTTTGTGATGATGGCCATTCTGACTGGTGCGAGGTGATACCTCGTTGTAGTCGTTAATAGTGTTGATTTGAGTTTCCAAAATAATTAGTGATGTTGCTTATCTTTTCGTGTGCATTTTTTTAAACCAGTGTCAGTAAAATTTACCTCTTGAAATTGGGTACTTGAAATTGTGCCCTTTTTGAAGTCGTTTTCGATTACCTATCCCAGGACATTTTTCAAGGGCAGGTGTCATGTACAGCCCCGCAGGCCTTGTGAATATGAAGTGCCCATAAGCAAGGGTTTTAAAGTCATTGTTACGGGAAACGGCCACAAGGCCGCAGAATCTCTACTGCCCTACTCTGGTTACTGGGCAACCTGAAAGTCCTGTTCCTGGGTTGTGAATTAGAGTGGAATGTGTTTGAACTACAGTGGAGACAATTAGAATGAAAAAAAAAAAGAAAAGAAAAGATGGAATCTAGTAACCTTTAGGAGATAGAATCATTAGGATCGATAGTCATTGGGTCTGCTGGACTCAAGAATACCTTCCAGGTTTCTGACCTGAGTACTGTGTGGAGATTGTTGATAAAGAGGCAAAAGATGAGGGGCAAAGCTTTGGGGGAAGAAGTGGGAGCTTCGTTATTTAAATTGTGACTTTGGGTTTTCCACAGAGAGGCAAGTTAAGAATTAAGGCAGAGCTGTATATACACGAGTGTGAATTCCAGACAGGAAGTCAGCGTTGAAAACACACATTTGGAAACAGCTGTACTGTGAATTCCCACAACCCAACCACAGAAGTAGGTGTGGGCATCCAGAGAGTGTAGAAGGAGGCTTCGGGGCAGAACCCCTGGCAACAATCTTCTGTGAGAAATGGTTCTGCAAGACTAACCAGAAAGGGGGACTGAGCAGCTCAAAGGATGGGAGGGAAAAAAGCCAGGAGAAAAGATCATAACAGGAAAGTGTGTTCCTCACTTTTCAAGGCTTGAGATATTACCTCACACCTGCGAGGACGGCTAGTACCAAAAAAATCAAAAGATAAAAAAGTGTTGGGAGGATGTGGAGAAACTGGAAACGTTGTGCCCTCCTGGTGGGATTGTAAAGTGGTACAGCCACTATGGAAAACAGTGTGGCAGTTCCTCAAAAATTTTAAAGGTAGAATTACCATGTGATCCTGCAATTCCATCTCTGGATACTTATCCAAAGGACATGAAATCAGGATTTGTAGAGATCTTGGCACGCCCATGTTCACTACAGAATTATTCACAGTAGCCAAGGTATGGAAAAAAGCCTAAGTGTCCATCGATGGATCAATGGATAAAGAAAACGTGGATAAAGATATATATTCAATGGCATGTTATTTAGCCTTAAAATAGGAGGAAATTTCATCTGCAGCAGCATGGATGAACCTGGAAGACATTATGCAAAGTAAAATAAGTTAGACACAGAAAGACAAATAATGCATGGTCTCACTTATATAAGAGGTATCTAAAATAGTCAGACTCACAGAAACAGAGGAGAATGGTGGGTGCCAGGAGCAAGGAGGCTGGAGGGAGTCGGGGGTCGCTGTTCAACGGAGATAAAGTTTCAGTTACATAAGGTGAATAAATTCTAGAGGTCTGTTGTACAACACTGTGCTATAGTCAGCCATGTAGGATTGGACACAAAAATATGTTAAACCTATAGATCTCATGTTAAGTGTTCTTACCACAATAAGAAACAATTAAGAAAGGAGGCAGCCTGGACATAAGGGTTTGTGGAGTGTGAACTGTGCTTTTATTTAGCTGTGGGCAAGTTATTATCCTCTCTGTGACTCAGATCCTCATCTGTAAAATGGGGATGTGTGTTCTGAAAGGTGGTTATGAAGGTCAAATGAATTAATATTTACAAAGGGCTTAGAAAATTACCTGCTGCAAAGCAGGTGCTACCTAAGTGTTTAAATAAATGAGATTTCAAGTAAAGTAAGGACTGAACATGTCCCCTGGAATTTGATGTTGTCAAGTGCAGTGACAGTGAGTTGGGGGAGGTTTGGGGTGGAATGAGGGGGGGCAGAAGTCACCCAGCATGGAGCTGGGGAGTCAGTGCCATGTGGAGAGGATGTGTTCGTTAGAGGCTGATGGGGGGGCCCAGGTGTGGGTGCTCGTGGGGGTGGGGTATTGTGGAAGGATGGGAGGATGGACCACATGCAATTGCTAATAGGAAGAAGCCAGGAAACATGGCCCATAAATTCTTGTTTCCTTTTCCACTTCGCTTCTCTGGAAGTTGCTCTTTTCAGTGGAAATTATACCAAGTTAGGAGTCAGGAGACCAGGGTTTCGGTGCCATTTCTGCAAATCTCTGCATCCCTCAGGACCTTCATATTTCCATCCATAAACAGAGCACTGTGAGGCCAAATGCCATGCATCTTGGGTTGCTTCTAGATTTATTCATATTCCCAGTGTTGTTCTGGCCACACTCTTTGAGGTACTTGACATTGAGTCCCTATAAGAGGGTGAGTCTCACATCTTTTGAAATTGAACACTCTGCCATGTCAGTTGTTTCCACCCTTCCCGTTGTCCTTCGCTCTATGGCATTTATCACATCTTAAATTTTAATTGAGAATTTCATGGCACCCATAGTATCACTTGACGTATCTTAAGGAGTCGTCATTTCAAGGCTCAGGCTAGGACTCAGGATCAGAGCATATCACAAAATAAGACTTGGGAATTAAATAACTGTTTGATTATAATTAGACAAGGAGATGTAAACCTTGCTATTGATATATAAGGAAGTCAGAGCAGAAAATACTCAGCGAATGCATTTCTTGTGGCAAAGCATCAGAGCGTCTTAGAAACATTAGTGTGAAAGTCAGAGGACCCTCACTGAAACCCTGGATTGCTTTTGCCCCTGAGTGTGGCCTTAGGCAGAGCTCTTGTCTGTTAAAGACCGGACTTAGCTGAAGAACAAAAGGATGATGCATGGCTTTAATCATTACGTACTTTGTGCGGACTCCAATCCAGCCATTGCAGCAGGCGTGGCAGGAAGACACACATGGCCGTGGACCCCCTGGACGTTGCAGTCTAATGTGGAAGAAAGGAAACAAAAACAAAGACAAGGAAATGTAGGCATCACTGACATAACATCCCACGGTTGCATGTCCTCCGATGGTCAGGGTGATCAGGGATGTCTGGGGACAGTTGAGCATCTCAGCAGATGAGTGAAAGAGATGGTCATGGGAGGAATCTAAGGAATAGAGCTCCTTGCAAAGAAACCAGCCTGTATGAGTGTGGTGAGCAGGAGACAGCTCGACTGTGGTCCAGGTACTGAGAGGTGAACAGCGTACCTGATGGGGCGTGAGAACCGAGGTGTGGGAGGAGCCGCTACACGCGGGAACTTGCTGAGTGTGATTAGAACTTGTCTTCTAAGGGCAGTGGAATCGCCAAGGACCTTCTGGTTCTTAATGTTCTCTGATTTTGTCACTACTTTAAAAAAAGTCTTTCTGTTGATATCCTTCAATTTCAATGCCTGAAAGTTAAGGTGGAGACAGAGGCTACTAATAAATATGCTGGAAGCTGTTCCACATACCTTCACGTGCCTTTAACAAGTACCAACGTTATGTCTGACTCTGAGTGTTCGGAGTTTCATTCCTCCACTCAGATGTGAGAGAGAAGTTCTGGGCAGCGCTCATGGCCTCACACTGGAGATGCAGAATCATTGGGGGAGATGCCAAGGCGGCAGGATGGGGTGTTTGCAGAAGAAAGAGCTGAGGTTCCCATGGCTTGGCTTGCTGTTCCCGCCCTCCCTTTGCTCGTCTTTCTCCTTCTCTCACCCCAGCACCTGTCCCATCCTTCATCCTCTTTTCTGTCTTAAGTCAGAGATAACCAGGTCAATGAAAAGCTGCTGAGACCTACAGTGGCACTTAGGACAATCCCAGGGGGCTGTTGTGTGCTTGTGTGCATATGAGGCTGTGTCTGCGTGTGTCTCTGTATTGAGTTCTTGTGAAGCTGGGAGAACAGGAGGAGGTTGGAGGTGGATCAGGAAGGAGGAAACACTTGCAAACAAGCCTGATGATCGGAAGTGTGGTTTGAATGTGAGTTTTCCCTCTGTGTCAAATTAAAAGAAAATTCTCATGAGTAAATGGATTTGTCAGGCATGGCTAGAAAAATAGATAGAATTGTAGACTGTACATCCACGCCTTTAGAAACGTAGGAGTTTTAAAATCATCTGGTTCAGCTTTACAGATGAGATGAATAAGGCCCAGTTAGGAAGGATGGTTTGCCCCAGTCTTACAGCAGATGGGTGAAAAATCTGCATATGGAACCAGGTTCCCTTCAGTATTCCTTATACTTCCTCATGCTGGCTTTCAGCCCCAATGAACTTGCTCTTGAACATGAAATGTAAATAAGCAGGAAGACCATACGTATCTGATAAAAGAGCAAGACCCAACAGCAGATCAACCAGGCCACCATCTGAAACCAGCCGGCAATTGAGAGAATGACCCTTCACAAGTCTCCTTGAGTTGGGTCTTCTTATTTGTGAAAAAGCACCACTTGTATCTACCTGAATGGGTCATCGTGAGGTTGGAACGAGATAATCACATGAAAACACCCAGTACACAATCACAATACAGATCCAAGCCGACTTAAAACTGTGTCTGAAGTAGAAAGAAAGACATTTGGAATTGATCTTTCTGTAACCACAAAATAGTGTTCAAACGCGTTGATAGATGTTGTGAAATACAGAAAGATTTTCTACGGTGATGGGGAATGACATCTCCTCAGTGAGCCCAGAGAACAAACAAAGAAATAAACAGAGAGGAGGAAATACCACGGCCAAGGCCAGATGAAGTCAACCCAAGCCCCTAGGAATTCAGGGGCTGCTCTGCCAGTCTGGCCGTCATCACGCAACAGCAGCGGAAGCCGTGGGATGGCAAGGACGGCCTCTCTGAAGGGCAGAGAAGAGACCAGCTGCCACTGGGCACTGAGCTGAAGACTCCATATGGATCCCATGGGCAGAAGATGCTCTGAGCAGCTACAGTCCTAACCCAGCAAGTTCTTCAGGTTCCTCACTCTTCTCTGTGTTCCAGAACCATTACAAACATTATTATCATTACCATTATTTTCCTCTTACTGGAGATGAATAGGTACGCTCAGAAGTGGTTCTCTTAGTGGCTTTATGAATCTCCGGTTCCTGGCTCTAAGCCTTTCACAGGATGGATGGAGCACCTTCAGGTGAGGTCGCCAAGGCACAGTCTGTGATCCCAGAGAAACGAAGAAGAGTTATGTCATCACCAGCTGACTGGCTGCCAACAAATATAGGTCCTAGTTTCAAGGAGATAGAACTTACAGTTTATTAACCGGTAACTTGTTATTGGTTCTTACCATGAACTGAGAATAGGTTATTCAAATGAACACATGAGATTTAGAAAATTAAAGAAAGAAGCCATCCATTTAGTCCATATTTCTCTTCCTTGACATGGTAGACAGAACTCTTGGGCAGAGAACCAGGTGTATCTGGGTTTTAACACTTTTAACACAAGCAGATGGTGAATTTGGGATACTCCAAGCAGTATCCATGGAGACCTGAAGAATCATCACATCACAACAGAAGATGTTCTCTAGGAAAGTTCCTCAGAACTCTGTCCTTTTTCTTATATTAGTTAATTAAAAATGTAGTGTAGGTTATTCAGCAACTGATTTTTATACACTATACAATTTGCTAAGCACTGGCCATTTAAAAGTGAATAAGGAATAATAGTTCTGAACCTCAAATATCTCATAGTTGACTGGATTCATTAAAAGTGGACTGCACCAATGCAGAGACATTAAATATTTGGAATATCACATGTCGAATACATTACTAGCTGTAAGCAAAGAAATGCAAATGAGAGCAAGATATTTTTTTGTCTAACAACTTTTCCTAGTGTGCATCTTTTATTTTAATAACGTTATAGCAAAAAATGATAATAATAGCATTATAACCTATAACATCATGTATAGCATCTCATTAAAAATGGTTCTGTGAATGTTAAAATGGAGGCATATTATCATACTATTATTGTCATTTAGAAGGATTTCAAAGCTTTGATTAAACAGCTTATCAGGATCAAAGCAAATGATACCCTTTTTGAAGACCAGCTCATGGCAGTAAATTTGATGCAAAGTTCTACGCCCTTCTGAGTGTGGTCTTCTTTTTTTTTTTTTTTTTTTTTGTTTTTTGCTTGTGTTGGGTCTTCGTTTCTGTGCGAGGGCTTTCTCAGTTGCGGCGAACGGGGGCCACTCTTCATCGCAGTGCGCGGGCCTCTCACTATCGCGGCCTCTCTTGTTGCGGAGCACAGGCTCCAGACGCGCAGGCTCAGTAGCTGTGGCTCACGGGCCCAGTTGCTCCGCGGCATGTGGGATCTTCCCAGACCAGGGCTCGAACCCGTGTCGCCTGCATTGGCAGGCAGATTCTCAACCACTGCACCACCAGGGAAGCCCTGAGTGTGGTCTTCTTAATGGCCCTGGTCCTTGGTCAGAAATTGGGAAGGGGAGAGGGAGGGAAAGATGGAGGGGGAGGGGGAGACCACCACGTGTTGCCCTTCACATCTTTGGTGCCGCCCTCCAGCTCTTGCATCTGTAAGTGAGAAACCATGTGTAGCTGTTTATTATTTACATATTATTGGAGGGTCATGAAATTAAGGCATGGACACCCGCATCTAACCCTGATCCCTCACTTAGTGAGGTTTCAGTGTTGCATCGTATTCTGTTACCTTCTCCGGTGTGATTTTCGAGAGCTCTTAAAAGATGGGGAGCGTGAATGAGGCTGAGCCGAATAGACAAGCCTGTCCCCTCTGTTTTTATGAATGAAACAAGATGTCAGTGAGCTCTGACTCTAAGTGCTATTTCACAAACCTTATTGTTTGATTTGTTGTGATTAATTTTACCAACTCGGCCGTATTGCTTTATGTGTCCCACAGCACAGCCCGTGAGAGAGGACTTGATTTGCCAAGGATTGTCCTGAAGTGCTTTAAAAAAAGTCAAAGGAAATCGAGTTGCAGGAAGTGAATTCCGCCGGAGCTTTCATTGAAATAAAAGATCCTTTCCCCCCAGCTCAGTGCATCTAGCTCAACTGCTCTTGCTGCCTCCATGCCCACTCCCCTCCGTGTCAATCCCCCACTTGCAGCATCTCCAGACCAGACCCGGCCGTTCTGTGCCCTGGTCTGGAAACCAATCACTTCCGCACGTAAACTGTTCTCCAGAGAACAGTCTTCATTTCCCTGACTCTAAAGGTCAGAAGTATTTTTCCTGTATCTGAAAGGAAAAAAGTATCCCGATGGCTGTCCAAAAGAAAAACCAAAACAAATTCCCTTCTTTTATTTTATGCTGGGGAATCTGAAAAGGAAAACCTTGCTCTGCTTCCCTGTGATGGTGGTGGCAGAGAAGGGGCAGGTGGGCCCTTATTCCAGGGCAGGGACAAAGGTGCTGCTCAGAAGAGGCTGGGCTATGTCTCCTGATGACGAGAGGAGTCGAGGACCTTTTGTCCACATGCTTGTGTCTGGGCCTTCTCTGCCTGTTAATTAAGCACTGGGTGCTTTGAAATGTAGGTTACTTAAATATTGAGTCTTCTGACAATGCTACTATCACATTTTTTTATGAAGGGGACACTGAAGTTTAAGAGTTTAAATACCTTTCTAAGATCAGAGTTTGTAAGTTGAAGAACTGGGAAATGAGCCTAGGTTTTTCTGACTCCAAAGCGTGTTCTTTGCGTCACTGGGATTTGCCGATGACAGTGTCTTCTGCCACCATCTGAGGGCTTGCGCTTGCTCTGCCTGCTTGGGTCTTGCAACAGTATTTGCCAGTTTTAAACAACAGCGACACAGCTTTCTTCCATTAATTTTACTCTATAAGAGTATTTTGTTATTTTTTTTCTTATTAGTTATCTATTTTATACATACTAGTGTATATATGTCAATCCCAAGAGTATTTTGTTATTTTGTTTTGCGGTGCCCTTTTTGGAAAGAGCGAATGTAAGGGAACGGTTAGGAAGATATTGCAGTGAGTAGGTGCCCCTTCTGAATACTGTCTGTCCACACAAGACACGGAAGGGTTCTTTCACGGTTTCTGGTGATCAGAGGACATTCTTACAGGCACATGTGAAGTTAACTAATATTACTAAATTTAGGACTTTTTCATGTGTCTGTTTTACTTTGGATATATACAACTGGCAATACAAAATGCTTATTAATAGAGCATCTAGCATATGACTAGAATCCCCATGTATTATGACATCAGCATTTTGATTGGGAATCGTTCTATGTGATGGCAGGATAAAGGGAGTTTTAATGGTGTTTCACAAGGAGTCATAGTAATTTCCAAATTCTACCGAGCGCTCCTTGCCCCGAGTTTCCTTGTAGAGCTAAAAGCAGAATCACGTGGCAGGGATGTGTTTCGGGTCTGACAGAACCACCACAATATCCCCTAATTAGTACTGGTCCTTTTGCATCTTTGACTTAAATATTGGAAACTAAAAAGATTTTTTAAAAGAGATAAAAAAGAGGAAATATATACCCTTCAGAAACCATTATGTCATGCTTAAGACCTGACAAAAATAATGTTTTAAAAGAAATTTGATGTAATTAATGTAAACCAAGTACAAAAAGGGACCAAACATCATCCCAGTAGGTGAGTCTGTAAAAAATAAGCACACATACCTGAAAACAAGAACCCTGTTCCCCCAACACACAAATGCATCCCCCAAACACACACACACACACACACACACACACACACACTCCTGATGCAGTAGTAATTAATTCATTGTACAAGACCTGGGTCTACTCTGGACACATTTATGATGTGAGGCAAGTTTGGTTTTGGTCAGCCTTTTAATACTCAAACCCTCCCCTGTACAAATAGTGAATCAGGTAACTCTACTACCCTCTTTCAAGTGAAATATTTACATAATTGGATTGTGGTATTCTCACTTAATAGGAATTTTTATGACTCTCAGGAGCGCTAAAGGAAAAAAAAAAAGCTCTTTTATCTGCTTCAGATTGTGTGATGGAATTGTCCACTTGAGTTCACTTTTTTGTTTATCCAATCAGGACAGACCCATAGGTCAGCAGTGGGGTCCCTAGACCAGTAGAGTAAGCCACACAGCTGCAGAGAGTTTCAACATGCTTTGTTTTGGGCACACTTTCATTGAAGGTTTTGCCTCCAAATTTTGGTTGCAAATGAGAGAGAGCCATCAGTGACCCATTTTCTGCTAGTCCTGGGAAAGATACCCATCAGCAGATCTTGAATGCAGTACTCAGAGAGAGGGGTTCATTTTAGGAGTTTCTGCATAATGGGACATTGTCCCTTAAAATGGCCTTCTATCCTCACTGATTGGTCGGTCTGCATACATGATATGTTAGTTTCTGTGATTACTAGAGAGAAAGGAAAGGCCGATGCAGTAAGATATTGACTTGACCACAGGGAAAAAGGAAAATCTAGGCTTGAATTACTGACATTGCAACAATGGCTGTTAAACTTGGTATTGAAAGTAAGAGGAGCGAGAAATTAAACACCATTAGAAGAACCCTGGTCCAGAGTAATAACACATCACTGTTTCTCTTGGCTGAGAGCAAACTCAGCAACAGAAGTCTCTAGAGTGTGGCTGAGGCTGTTTTACAAAGGCTCATTTACACAAGGAACATTTGTGCTTCTAAAGAGAAAGGGACCAGCCTTTCTCTCTCCCACTCGCTTCCCCTGTATTATGACATATTCGCAGTGTGTATGTTTGTTTACAGTAGTTAAACACACACCATGGACCTGGAGTGTAGTCTCAACATCAATATCTCTGTGGTATGATTTCCTTAGCACTTTTTAAAACCTCTCTCCTGTGGAGTTTTACATCCCAAACAAAAAAAAATTTTATATAGAGAGATTGGTTCAAGATGGCGGAGTAGAAGGATGTGCGCTCACTCCCTCGTGCAAGAGCGCCGGAATCACAACTAACTGCTGAACAATCATCGACAGGAAGACACTGGAACTCACCAAAAAAGATACCCCACATCCAAAGACAAAGGAGAAGCTGCAATGAGATGGTAGGAGGGGCGCAGTCACAATAAAATCAAATCCCATAAATGCTGGGTGGGTGACTCACAAACTGGAGAACACTTATACCACAGAAGTCCACCCACTGGAGTGAAGGTTCTGAGCCCCACGTCAGGCTTCCCAACCTGGGGGTCCGGCAACGGGAGGAGGAATTCCCAGAGAATCAGACTTTGAAGCCTAGTGGGAATTGATTGCAGGACTTTGACAGGACTGGGGGAAACAGAGACTCCACTCTTGGAGGGAGGAGGCCCAGGGGAAGGAGCCCAGGGGAAGGAGCAGTAACCCCATAGGAGACTGAACCAGACCTCCTGCTAGTATTGGAGGGTCTTCTGCAGAGGCGGTGGGTGCTGTGGCTTACGGTGGGGACAAGGACACTGGCAGCAGAAGTTTTGGGAAGTACTCCTTAGCGTGAGCCCTCCAGGAGTCTGCCATTAGCCCCACCAAAGAAACAGGTAGGCGCCAGTGTTGGCTTCACAGGTGAATTCTATCAAACATTTAGAGAAGAGCTAACACCCATCCTGCTCAAACTCTTCCAAAAAATTGCAGAGGAAGGAACACTCCCAAAGTCATTCTATGAGGCCACCGTCACCCTGATACCAAAACCAGACAAGATACTACAAAAAAAGAAAATTACAGACCAATATCACTGATGAATATAGATGGAAAAATCCTCAACAAAATACTAGCAAACAGAATCCAACAGCACATTAAAAGGATCATACACCATGATCAAGTGGGGTTTATCCCAGGAACATAAGGATTCTTCATATACGCAAATCAATCAATGTGATAAACCATATTAACAAATTGAAGGAGAAAAACCAAATGATCATCTCAGTAGATGCAGAAAAAGCTTTTGACAAAATTCAACACCCATTTATGATAAAAACTCTCCAGAAAGTGGGCATAGAGGGAAACTACCTCAACATAATAAAGGCCATATATGACAAACCCACAGCAAACATCATTCTCAATGGTGAAAAACTGAAAGCATTTCCACTAAGATCAAGAACAAGACAAGGATGTCCACTCTCACCACTATTATTCAACATAGTTTTGGAAGTCCTAGCCATGGCAATCAGAGAAGAAAAAGAAATAAAAGGAATCCAAATTGGAAAAGAAGAAGTAAAACTGTCACTGTTTGCAAATGATGACATGATACTATACATAGAGAATCCTAAAGATGCCACCAGAAAACTACTAGAGCTAATCAATGAATTTGATAAATTTGTAGGATACAAAATTAATGCACAGAAATCTCTTGCATTCCTATACACTAACAATGAAAGATCAGAAAGAGAAATTAAGGAAACAATCCCATTCACCATTGCAACCAAAAGAATAAAATACCTAGGAATAAGCCTACCTAAGGAGACAAAAGAGCTGTACTCAGAAAACTATAAGACACTGATGAAAGAACTCAAAGATGATACCAACAGATGGAGAGATATACCATGTTCTTGGATTGGAAGAATCAATATTGTGAAAATGACTATACTACCCAAGCAATCTACAGATTCAATGCAATCCATATGAAATTACCAGTGGCATTTTTTACAGAACTAGAAGAAAAAATCTTAAAATTTGTATGGAGACACAAAAGACCCTGAATAGCAAAAGCAGTCTTGGGGGAAAAAAACGGAGCTGGAGGAATCAGACTCCCTGACTTCAGACTATACTACAAAGCTACAGTAATCGAGACAGTATGGTACTGGCACAAAAACAGAAATATAGATCAATGGAACAGGATAGAAAGCCCAGAGATAAACCCACGCACATATGGTCAACTAATCTATGACAAAGGAGGCAAGGATATACAATGGAGAAAAGACAGTCTCTTCAATAAGTGGTGCTGGGAATACTGGACAGCTACGTGTAAAAGAATGAAATTAGAACACTCCCTAACACCATACACAAAAATAAACTCAAAATGGATTAGAGACCTAAATGTAAGACCGGAAGCTATAAAACTCTTAGGGGAAAACATAGGAAGAACACTCTTTGACATAAATCACAGCAAGATCTTTTTTGATCCACCTCCTAGAGAAATGGTAGTAAAAACCAAAAATAAACACATGGGACCTACTGAAACTTGAAAGCTTTGCAAAGCAAAGGAAACTACAAACAAGACGAAAAGACAACCCTCAGAATGGGGAGAAACTATTTGCAAACGAATCAACGGACAAAGGATTAATCTCCAAAATATATAAACAGCTCATGCAGCTCAATGTTAAAAAAACAACCCAATCAAAAAATGGGCAGAAGCCCTAAATAGGCATTTCTCCAAAGAAGACATACAGATGGCCAAGAGACACATGAAAAGCTGCTCAACATCACTAATTATTAGAGAAATGCAAATCAAAACTACAATGAGGTATCACTTCACACCACTTAGAATGGGCATCATCAGAAAATCTATAAACAACAAATGCTGGAGAGGGTGTGGAGAAAAGGGAACCCTCTTGCACTGTTGGTGGGAATGTAAATTGATACAGTCATTATGGAGAACAGTATGGAGGGTCCTTAAAAAACTAAAACTAGAATTACCATATGACCCAGCAATCCCACTACCGGGCATATACCCAGAGAAAACCATAATTCAGAAAGACACATGCACCCCAGTGTTCATTGCAGCACTATTTAGAATAGCCAGGTCATGGAAGCCACCTAAATGCCCATCAACAGACGAATGGATAGAGAAGATGTGGTACATATATACAATGGAATATTACTCAGCCTCAAAATGGAACGAAATTGGGTCATTTGTAGAGACGTGGATGAATCTAGAGAGTGTCATACAGAGTGAAGTAAGTCAGAAAGAGAAAAACAAATATCATATATTAACGCATATATGTGGAACCTAGAAAAATGGTAGAGATGAACCGGTTTGCAGGGCAGAGAGAGAGACACAGATGTAGAGAACAAACATATGGACACCAAGGGGGGAAAGTGGCGGGGTGGTGGTGGTACGCTGAATTGGGAGAATGGGACTGACATTTATACACTAATATGTATAAAATAGATAACTAATAAGAATCTGCTGTATAAAAAATAAATAAAATTCAAAAAAAAAGATGTGGTACATATATACAATGGAATATTACTCAGCCATAAAAAAGGATGAAATAATGCCATTTGTAGCAACATGGATGGACCTAGAGATTGTCACACTGAGTGAAGTAAGTCAGACACAGACAAATATGATCTCGCTTATATGTGGAATCTAAAAAAATGGTACAAGTGAACTTATTTACAAAGCAGAAATAGAATCACAGATGTAGGAAAAAAACTTATGGTTACTGAGGGGGAAAGGTGGGGGGAGGGATAAATTGGGAGATTGGGAATGACAGATACACACTACTATATATAAAATAGATAACTAATAAGGACCTGCTGTATAACACAGGGAACTCTACTGAATACTCTGTAATGACTTATATGGGAAAAGAATCTAAAAAAGAGTGGATATATGTATATGTATAACTGATTCACTTTGCTGTACAGCAGAAACTAACACAACATTCTAAATCAGCTATACTCCAATAAAAAACGTTTTTAAAAAATATATATTTATAACAACAATGAAACAGTCACACTGCAGAATAGTAGTTTTGACTTGGTGAGCATGTTAAAATAGATGTCTGGGTTTTAGCTTTCTATTGCTGCCACAAAATTACCACAACGATAGTGGCTTCAAAGAACCCAAATGCATTATCTCAAAGTACTGTGGGTCAGAAGTCTGCTGCGTTTGGTGCTTTCTCTGCTCTGAGTTCCGAAGCTGAGGTGTCAGGAGGGCTGCCTTTCCTTCCAGAGGTTCTAGGGGAGAATCGGGGCCCCTGGGTCCCTGCTGGCTGTCAGCTGGGGCAGCTCATGTCCCTAGAGACCTCTCTCCCGTCCTTGCCGGTTGCCCCTTCATCTCATAAACAGCACCTCTGTGTGCCGAGTCCTTCACGCCCTGCTGCATCTCTTCTCCCGGTCTCTGCTTCCTTGTCAGCTTTTAAGGACCCAGGTGATTCCCTTGGGCTCACATGTGTCACCCGGTATAACCTTCTGTGATACTGTGTTTTATAATTACAAATCTATATTTGGTCTTTCTCCTATTTCT
Source organism: Balaenoptera physalus (assembly GCF_965194825.1). Taxonomy (NCBI): domain Eukaryota; kingdom Metazoa; phylum Chordata; class Mammalia; order Artiodactyla; family Balaenopteridae; genus Balaenoptera; species Balaenoptera physalus. Next base: position 37,729,760 of record NC_138902.1, on the reverse strand, counting down.
GGCACAGAGCTCCTAAAACCCTTGGAATTTCCTAAGTGAGGAGCTCCATAAAGTTGTCTTTTTTATGTTAATGAGGTGACCTTCCTAAGACTGGGGGCTGGTTTCCGGTGGAGCCAACCAAGTGATTAAAGGGTTGGACCTTTCAGTACCTCTCCACCAACATCCAGGGAGAGGAGAGAGGCTGGAGTCTGAATCAATTGCCAGTGTTCATCAATCATGCCGATGTAATGAAGCCTCTATAAAAATCCAAAGGATGGGCTTCGGAGAGCTTCTGGGTTGGGGAGCACGTGGCAGTTTGGGGAGAGTGGTGGGCTTAGGGAGGAAGCTGAGTCCTAGAACCTTTTATAATAAACAGGTGATCTACTAAGTAAAATGTTTTTCTGCGTTCTATGAGCCTCCCCTAGCAAATTAAGGGAATCTGAGGAGGGGGTCGTGGTAGGGCTGCAGTCTGGTAGCGCTGAGCCCTGTATCTGTGGAATCCGATGCTGCCTCCAGGTGACAGTGTCGGAACTGAGTTCGGCTGTAGGACCCCCAGCTGGTGTCTGAGAATCGCTTGGTGCTGTGCGGGACCATATGCCCCCCGCACGTTGGAAATTGAGTCTCAGAACCATTTCGTCTTCCTATTTTAAAGTCAGCTGGTGAGCAACTTTACTCCATCTGCCAAGTCCCTTTTGCCGTGTGACATAACCCGTTCACGGGGGCACAAATCCTACCATATATAAAATAGATAACTAATAAGGACCTACTGTATAACACAGGGAACTCTACTGAATACTCTGTAATGACTTATATGGGAAAAGAATCTAAAAAGGAGTGGATGTATGTATATGTATAACTGATTTACTTTGCTGTGCAGCAGAAACTAACACAACATTGTAAATCAGCCTACCACAGTGTGAAAGAGAATCATTTCTGTTGAACTGATAAAACCCAGTCAGAATTGACTTCTGACCTCAGAAGAAATAAAGGGATTAAAAAAACAATTCTCATGTATTGACAAGTCCAAGGTGATACTAGTTTCACTGGTTTCAGGCAGACCCAGGGGCGCTGGTGTCAGGACACTGTCCGTTTGTCCTTCCCCCTGTCTGCCTCACCTTCCACTGGCTTCATTCACTCTCTGACGGGCTCTGCAGGGTGACCCCTGTCACCTTCGGGCCTCAGTTCTACCCTCTGAGCAGCTGCATTGGGCAGACATCACCCCTAATCAACATCTCTGATCCAAGTACCAGAGCCGAGTCTCCTTGGAGGGTCTTGTGTACGCACTCCTTCTCGCCCTCTTTAAGGGAGTTGTGTGGCCGGGCTTTGGACAGTGTAGCCCTGGAAAACAGTGGTGGAGGGGCGTCCCACCGTTCTACCATAACCCATGGGCTGAGAATGAGGGAGAGATATTTCCCAAAAGATAAAGTCACAGTGACCGGAAGACACCAGAGTAGATGCTGGCCAGGCCAAGCTGGGGGTTTTGGGGGTTTTGGGGTTTGCCATCAACCCCAAAGTCATTGCTGAGGGCTCCTTTGCAAGTGAATGTACAGATCAGTTTGGCACTTGATGTATTAAGAAGTATCTTAATCAGATGTCTTGGTCTCTCCCCAACCCATCACTTGTAATTCAGCCCTGGTACTGCTTTACATTCAAGTAAACACATGTTTCTTCTGCAAATCAATCTCAGTGTCTCTGTTTAGAGGGGAGAAAACTGTATCCTGCTAGTTGATTTTTGCCGCAAGAACTTGTAACTGTTTCCACCACAGCTATTTGTTCTGCTCGAATTCTCTGTCCCCTGGGCTTGGCCAGGGTACCCCCCCGGGACTTCTGCTCTCCGAGCTCCTTCCTTTCTCTCTGGTCAGATGTATTCCATGGTATCTAGAAAATTAAATTTAGCCAGCCACGGATTTCCCCAAGTGGCATGGGCCTCTTTGCCTTTTCATGTTTTCACAAAATGTGGTTCACACCATTGGAACACTGGGGGGTAGAGCTGACAATAGACAGGGGATGAAAAATAAATGATCCCTGCCATTTGTCTTTGATAAGAGTACTGGGGCCGCAAGAGGCAGAGAACACTGACTGCAGCTCCTCTGGCGGGAGCCTGGTGTTGGGAACACGTTGATGCCTCGCCCTAGGTCTCTGGTGAGCTCTGTCACGTTAGCAGGAGCCACTAAAATGGCGTGGCTGGCAGGTGAGTCTTTGTTCCAAAGAATGACAGCCCTGGAGAACCACTCTGACTTTTCTCACCACCGCCCTGGGGGCAGGGTTGACATCGTGTTAGGGCTGGATGAGAAGCCCTGTTCGGTGGGTAGAGTTTGCAGGATGAAGGAGATCACATCGTGAATGACGGTTCTCTGCTGTGTGCACACTGAGTCTTCCGGGATGGGGTGGCGGGGAATTGCTTCTACGTGTGCTGTGCTAACCCCGGACGGTGAGGGCCGTGTACTCGGAAGAAGTGACGTGCCTGGATGTGTACTCGTATGCACATTTGGGCATGCATGCATGTATATACACGTATGTGTATGCGGGGGGGGGTAGAGTTGGTATGCAATCCTCTTATTCTAGATTTTTCTTCCCCTTTATCTAACATCTCTTTTAAAGACACGTGCTCCACCACCTCTGCTGGGTAGACCCCCTGGCATGCCCTGCTTCTTCCAGGCTGCAGTGACACCCCCCTACTCCGTGCTCTGTAACCACCCACATCTATTTTTGTCCCAACATGCATCACACTGTATTGCCAGGCCCTTTATGTATTTATTTATTTATTTATAACGTTACTGAAGTATAGTTGATTTACAGTGTTGTGTTAGTTTCTGCTCTACAGCAAAGGGACTCAGTTATACCTATATTATATATATATACCTATATATATATTCTTTTTCATATCCTTTTCCATTATGGTTTGTCACAGGATATTGAACCATTTTTATTTTTAAATCTACATCATCTGTGTTTAGCTGAGTCTTTAGCACAGAGAAGGCCCTCAGGATACCTGTTGAGTGAATCAAGAGTGTCAAGGGTGTATGAAAGAAAAAAAGAAACCTCCATTTAGACTATTCTACTAGCTTGAGAAATCCAACTAGTTTTTCCCCTTTCAATACAATTTTGTGGCAGCACTACGTACAAAAATAATCACTTTAACAAAAAAAACCCCCACACATCTTAAACACTTTTTTAGTGCCAGCCTTCGCATGGACCATTAACAAAAGTAAATACAGTGTTCCTTGGTGTCTGCCTTCTTCAATGCTTCACCATGCCTCTCAGGGCCCAGCAGCACAGCTGACCCGAGAGGCCCTTCTGTGTCGGGAAGAGGACAGAGTTGGCTCACAGGGTATATACAAGTTGGTTCTAACATGGCTTGGGGCCAAGGCCAGTATCATGGAGCTTTTCTCCTATGTTTTCTTGCTGGAGTTTGACAGTTTCAGATCTTATGTTTAAGTGTTTAATCCATTTTGAATCAGTTGTTGTGTATGGTGTAAGATAAGGGTCTGATTCTATTCTTCTGTATGCGCACAGGTAATTTTCCCAGCACCATTGGTTGAAGAGATGGTCCTTTCCCCATTGTGTGTTCTTGGTACCCTTGTTAAAGATCACATGACCTTGTTAAAGATCAGTATGTGTGTGAGTTTATTTCTGGGCTTTCTATTCTATTCCACTGGTCCATATATCTGTCTTATGCTGTTACCGTACTGTGGTAATTACTGTGGCTTCATCATATATTTTGAAATCAGGAAATGTGAGGCCTCCATACTGTTGTAATTGCTGTGGCTTCGTCATATATCGATATTTTGAAATCAGGAAGTGTGCTTTGTTTTTCTTTCTTAATATTATTTTGGTTATTCAAGGTCTATTGTGGTTCCATATGCATTTTAGGATTATTTTTTCTGTTTCTGTAAAAAATGCCATTGGAATTTTGATAGGGCTTGCATTGATCTCCGGATCACTTTGGGTAGTGTAGACATTTTAACAATATTAATATATTAATTCTTCTAATCCATGAACACAAGATGTCTTTCCATTTATTTGTGTCATCTTTAATTTCTTTCATCAATAGTCTTGCCCGTGATTTATTGGATATGACACCAGAAGCATGAATAACAAAACAAAATAAACAAGTAGGACTACACCAAACTAAAAAGCTTCTGCACAGCCAAGAAAACAATCAACAGAGTAAAAGTGAAACCTACAGAATGGTAGAATATATATATATCAGATATATATATATATCTTATATAGCTGATAAGTGGTTAATATCTAAAATATGTAAGGAACTCTTATAACTTAAGAGCAAAAATACAAGTAACCCTATAAAAAGTGACCGAAGGAACTGAATAGACGTTTCTCCGAAGAACACATACAAATGGCAACAAGTATATGAAAAGATGCTCAACATCACTAATCATCAGGGAGATGCAAATCAAATGAGACGTCATCTTATGTTCATCACAATGGCTATTATCAAAAAGACAAAAGATAACCAGCATTGGCCAGGACATGGAGAAAAGGGAACCCTTGTGTACTGTTGGTGGGAATGCAAATTGGCACAGCTACTATGGAGAACAGTATAGGGGTTCCTCAAAAAATTAAAAATAGAACTGCCATATGATCCAGCAATCCTACTTTGGGATAACCAAAGGAGATGAAAACAGGATCTCAAACAGATCTCTGCACTCCTATGTTCGTTGCAGCATTATTCACAATAACCCAGGTGTGGAAAAACCTTAAGTGTCCATGCATGGATGAATGGATAAAGGAAATATGTGTATATATATACCGTGGAATATCACTCAGCCTTAAACTAGAAGGAAATCCTGGCATATGAGACAACATGGTGAAACTGGAGGATGTTATACTAAGTGAAATAAACTGGTCACAGAAGGACAAATACTCCATACGTGTTCCCAGTGATATGAAGCATCTGAAGCAGTCAAACTCATAGAAACAGAGAGGAGAATGGTGGTCACCAGGGTCGGGGAAGGTGGGAGACGGGGAGAAATTGCTGTTCGATGGGTATAGTTTCAACATTGCAAGATGAGTGAAGTTCTATGCCTGTAGTTCACAGTACTGTAGTATGCACTTAAACCTTTGTTCAGAGGGTGAATCTCATAATAAGTGTTATCATCACAATTAAAACTAAAGTGAAATGAAATGGCTCTGGCTGCCACCTTCCTGTCTGCCCACGCCCCCGCCAGCCCCTCCCAGCCCCTCTCGCCAGCAGTGCTTAAACCAAAGGCAACCCAATCGCTTGGCAGGTGATTGGAAGCGAGTATACACCTGCCTCCAGTATAAATCTATGGCAAAAATTGAAACTTTAACTACTGGCAGAACTTGGCAGGTTATTCCAGGGTTGCCGGCCCTGAAGTCATTGGAATTGGTGACTATCTTCAAGGCTTTCCTCCTTCACGGGGATGTCAGGGGTGGTGGGTGTATAAGGGACAAATGTAAACGGAGTACCTGACCTTGTTTGGAAATAACAGTGCAGGGACAATGGCGACCATTGTATCCAATCAGATCATTTCACTGCACACATATTTTGTTTGTCCCCTCGAAGGGAAGGCAGGCAGGGCTCTTCATTCAGTGACAGGGAACTCAGGCTCAGAGACATGACATTAATGAGGATCACACAGCGCGTGAATGGGGCGGCAGATTTTATATCTGGCTCCAAAGCCTGGACTCTTTTCTCCAGCACTGAAGCCCTTGCTCCTCGGGGATAGCACTTTGCACGGCTGTCACCTTTATGGTAGATATCCTCTGTAAATAAAGGAGGATGTGGTGATTTTTCCTTCTGTCCAGATTTTCTAGGAATATAGGCAGAAATGGCCATGCATGCTGTCTCTGAATTATGGCTTCAGACTGTTGCTCTGTCTTCTTCAGTTGTTTCTGATTTCTTTTTCTGGTCCTTAGTCCCAGGGCAGATCTGACCACGTGGTGGGGTGGGGGAGGGGAGGAAAGCCAGAGTGGTCGGGTGAGGGGTTGGTTCTTACAAGCCAATGTGAGAAGGGAAGAGAGTGAATCACCTGCAGGGGCGAGGGGGATCAGAAAATGACTCCTATTCAGATCATGCTTGAATGGGCTCTGAGAGCCAACGTGAAGATCCTCAGCCCCACTGCCAGCAAGTCCTATAAAGAATAAATTAAATCCGACTTGCTCTATGAGGAAGCTGAAGCTCGGAGAGTCTGAACAAGTCTTCAAGGGTCACACAGGTATTGAGTGGCAGAACTGAGAAAGGGACTTGTGACTTGCAGTCCAGATTCCAGATTCTGTTCTATTCTCTGTCCTCTCTCATCATGAAAGCTAATGAATGACACCAGAAGAATGTTTTCCCATCAGGGAGGTGCTATGTATTGTGTCCAAGACGTCAGGAGATGCCCATTCAGCAAAGCAACGCTACCCCTCTCCCAACACCATGGCCCCCATTTTGCATGTATTTCCCCCTGGGATTCTTCCTCAGATTTACAACATATGAGAAATGGCCCTCAGTACCTCAAAAAGGGCAAAGGACTTGTCATAGAGTAAATGATCAGTAAACGCCCATCGAACTTTTGGATAAATGAGCCCAAGAATTAGTAAATAAATGAGGAGAGGGAACTGAACTAGATTTTCAACAAAGCAGAAGTTAAACCCAGTTGAAAAAAAAGCTGACAATTCACCAAATAGAGAAACCCAGCCTGTCAAGACATTTAAAATGTCTAATACTAAAATAAAGAAATATATTTTTCTGCAAAGAGCCAAGATTCTTTCAGTGTTATGAATGATTAGACATATTTTTGGAAATGACCTGTGGGTTACTGTGGAAATCCCCTTAACTCCCCTCTGCGCCCTGCCCCCCATCCCCACCCCAATCTCTAATTTGTTTTCATTGTCCTCATCACTGGTACAGCAAAGCCCTGGGCAGGCGTCCTATGATGGAAAATATCAAACAAAGCTCGGAACAAAACAGCCGCGAAGAAGAGCTGGGCTCCTGTGTGGACGCACCCAGCGTGTCTCACTAGTTCCTCTTCTGTCTTCTAGAACCTTCAAATCGTTCTTCTCCTCCCCAGGAGTCCTCGCTTTGCAGCTTTGCAAAATGTCTCGTGAACATATTCATGTCTCGTGATTTCCTTCCGCTTCTGAAATCATGGTTGCTGCTTCTTTGTTTTCCTTGCTGAACAAACATCTGTGGCATCCCGTTTATCCCAATCGTGAGTTCATATCCAGTGCTTCTTGGTTGGCTTTTTATTTTTTCCTGTTGCTCATCGACCCCCTGCCCTCGCTCCACACGCTGGGACAGAGCTTTGCCTTCTTTTCATACATTTTACAAAAACCTCAAGCTTTCATCCTGATTACTGACTTGTTTTCAAGCTAGCTGCCTCCTGCTTGGGGTCCGGGCACTGACCCACAGTGCCCTCGTGTCAGCCCAATCCCTGCTCATGTCACCCAGAGCCCCGGGTCTGCTCCACTCTTCCTACCCAGGCTCTTCCCACTCGAAGTGCCATTAAGATATCTTTATGACACATAAATATTATTTTGTTATTCCCTATTTTGTAAATCTTTTCATTCATAAGCCCTTTACTTAAAGCGATACTTCATCGTAGGCTACCTGGCTTATTCTAAGAAATTCAAGAACGACACTTTTTTCACACGAAAGCAGCAAAATTGAAGAGAAATATTACATTTCTTCTCTTTGGGGCAGAAATTTATCATTTGTGTGTGGAAACACTGATTATTTTATTCCAAGAAAAGCTCTGATTTTACACGCACACACACACACACACAGTCAATTAATCCCAAGTGAAAAGACCAATGAAATTTTTTGCTTTTGAAAATTTAATCTGCTTGTAAAATGTGTATCTTACCATGTAGCTTATGGAACAAAGTCAAGGGGAGCTTTTGGGCATTTGGGACGTGTAGGGAGCTATTCCTCTAAAGGATGGTCCTCGCTATGGCACACAAAGTCCTGGGCACCATCTTTTCTTCCTGGAAGAATCTCACACATGCTTTCCAGGCTTAGCCAGATGCAGTCTGTGGATATGTTCCTACCTCCAGGACGTATGAGCTAGTTCCTGTCTGTGATCCCACAGCACGTGATGCGCGCCACTAACCCTGCATGTTTGCGCTCAGCAAATCCTATGTGTAGCGTCCTTACCTCACAAGGAGGCTCCAGGAGCTTTCGTTGTTTGCAGTGTGCACATACAACGATCTGATTCAACACGTGAATTTAATACCATATTTATTCTAAGTTGAAGACAATAGAAACAGAATGAGGGGAGCTCTGAGGAGAAAGAGGACAGGGGAAGTTGCTGGATGGGATCCAACCTCACCATGAGGATAAGGACCCTTAGGATGGACACCAAGCAAGTGTGAGGCCACCAGGTGTGTGCCCTCCAGGTGCTAGTCCCCTGGGTAGGAGAAATTGAATCTCTTGTCTGGAGCCAGGCAACTCAGCAAATCTGATGCAAAGACAAGGTAACTAGGGTAGAATAAATGGTTGCAAACTAAGTTTGAGGGAGAATTAACATGCACAGGGCATCTAATATATGCCCATCACTATACTAGGAGTTTGCACGTGAATTCTTTTTTTATACATTCATATCACCAAACCAGATATCATTATTGCCATTTTATGGATTAGGACCTGGGCTCATAGAAGTTAACTCTATTCCGTAAGCATATTGAATGCGTCCTGTATGACACTGGGTATAAAATCAGGCAAGTCAGAAACTTGCCTTCCTGGTTCTTGATCTCTAGTAGAGATAGTCAAAATAATTCAACACTTAGAGTACAGTATCATAAGTATGATATTTCAGAAATATGCTAAGTCCTATTGGGTTCACAGATGTGGACGTGATTCAGGAGGGTTAAGGGATGCTTCATGGAGAGGGTAAAAATGGAGCTGAAACTTTCAGAATAAACAAAATCCAGCTCTACAAAGGCAGGAATTGGATGGGAAAGGGGAAGGCAAGGTCGAGGGCAAGTCACATATGTGAGGGCTCATGGCATGAAATACCAATAAACAATTAGCTCTGGCTTCGAAGAAGGCTCCTTGTGGGGAAGGTATTGGAGTAGAATCAAGAAAAATATAGGTGACAGGTCATGAAATGCTGTGTGTAACTCAAGACAGACTTGCAGATGGGTGTGGTAAGTGATGTAACAGGTATACACATGCAGAAATGTCTGACTTCAACACCTGGTTCCGTCCATTACCCAGAAACACGCATCTAAGAAGTAGCAATGATGGAGCCCAGGTAAAGCCAAAGGGGAGGCTGAAACCACACCAAGACATGGTGGGGAACCAGGAATCAGAGAACCAGCTAGTTCAGCATCAGGGAGCAGGTAGGAGTCAGGAGTGAGCCCTGGGCTTCAAAGACATAAGTGTGTTTCCCAGGTGTCCATCCGTGGATTGATGGATAAAATAGATTTTAATTGTTCTCACCGTAAAAAGAAATGATAATTATGTTATGTGATAGAGGTGTTAGCTAACATCATGGTCATCATATCGCAATATAGAAATACACCAAACCAGCAGGTTGTGCACCTGAAACCTACACAGAGTTATATGTCAATTACACCTCGGTAAGAGAAGGAAGGGACCCAGCAGTGACAGAGGAGGCATTCCAACAGAATGCGCATGCGCTCATCCCCCCGCCCCTTCAGTGGCTGGTCCATCCTAAAGAATCCTTCCCTGAATTCGGCAAAGTGCAGGTGTCAGACAGCGCTACTTTAAACGTTTTCCCCCCATATACTGACCTGGACAAATATAACTACATCAGTTAATTTGAGGTATATAATCATAAATTTCACGAGAAGGGAGTTTTCCTCGCCATACTATTACTGATGGCTTTTGATGTGTAATCTATTATTTGCACCAACAAATACTTTCACAGGCTAGAGGGAAACTACAGAACAAACCACAAAGACTGTGTTCAGCCTGGAAAATTGTTCACTGTGACTGAAAACACTCTCCTTCTTCTCTTTTTAGACTCCTTTTTTGTTCTTGAGGAACTTTTTATTCTCTTGGAGATAATGTCAGAGAGTTAAGATATACTTAAAAAATATACTATGCGAACAATTTGGAAGTAGGGATACACATAATAACTGTGTATATCAATACCTGTCCCTAATCATGGCTGCTTTTTAGTATCACAAATAGTTTTTTGTTTAAGGCCAATTTAAAAGTCAAGAAAGGCAGCTTTTGTTTTTAATTGTCTGTTAGAACTTCTAAGAAACGAGATCTAGTCATAGACTTTGGAGGAAGGAATTCTTATTCAATCAGTTACGATGTTTATTTATACTGTCTCTTCCAACCAGCAGTTTATTGGTCTTTGGCAGAGTCATTTTTCCCCCTGCTATATCAGATTTTTTTTCCCTCTAATACCCATGGTATCCTGACCTTCTCAATATCCTGCGTCTACCCTTTTAAGCTGGACATCAGAAAAATTCACACTTCCTAAAGGGCTGTTATCCCCTCCTGTGGTTTATTGAATTTTACCTGTTGATCTAATTTGAATACACAATCCCAGAGGCCTTCAAATAATGATGCATTTTTTAAAAAGCGAGAAAGGATTAAAATAAAAGTGTATTTGATTTTTTTGTTCTTATTGTTTTCACGGCAAATTTTTACCTGGGAAGCCAGTCCCTTGTCAAAGAAACATTTCTTTTAAAAAGGCAACATCGTACAAATGTGCTTGAGTGACTATAAAAGTTTACACTTCTAGAATTTGGAGGGGAAACGAAGCTACTCGTTAATTTGTCATTTAGAGATGCTGTGAACTAAATGAATGTTGGAAGAATATTAAATATGAATGTTAATACTAGTGAAGTAACACCGAGTGAAGTAGTCTGGGCCTGTCTTCAGAAGCGTGGCCTGATGAGGTTTTGATGACAAGGTGTGGCTTTGGTCGGTGGGGAACAGGGAGTCTTGAAGCAGAGAGAGAGGGTCCGTTCATTTTGGTGATGGACGAGGAGTGAAATGTGTCATATCTCGAAATTTACAAGTGCTGTACCGCATGTACCGTCTGCAGGAACCTTGATCTGAGCTCTCAAAGAAGGTGAGATGCAGTGATATAGTGAGTGGCTCGAGGGGTTCACACCCCTCCTTCAGAGCTCACAGATGGGCAGAGTTTGAGGGACCAGGAGCAGCTCTAGCACTGGCTATGCGCGGTGGGAAACAGGAAGGGAGGGCGGGGCCAGGATGGATGGGGGAACGGCTGATAAAGTTTTCTCCTATTTCCCCTCCCAAGCTATCTCTGAACTCCGCCACCTGCATCGAAATGAAAAGACACCTGTCCATACAAAACAGACCCTAGGATGCGCCGAGGACACTGATTTTGGTGAAATGAACAGAATTTTAAGGTCTCAAGAAAGTGTTTTCTAATATAAGTGCGTATCTGAGGTCATATACACTTAGAGATGTAGTGATAACATCCCCACCAGTAGTTTTCTAGCTTTGCTCAGACTGCTGTGGAGACAAAACAGCAGCTAAGTAAGAGATAATTCAAAAGGTGAATATTTATATTCATCCATCAAACGGTTTTCACCCACCTCTTTAATCTCTGCGTTGTCTCTAGTTCTGATCTTGAAGCTGCCGGGTAACCGTCTTTCTGTGTGTGAGAGCAACCAGTGGGTCAGACCATGTCTTTATTTTTCTGAATAATCATTGTGTGTCTTCATCCCTCTCTGAAAAGCACACACAAATACCACAGTGATTCCTCTCTGTGGCATTGTCTTCTGGAGCACATTTCCATGCTCTGGCCCTGACGTAGATCTCATGGCTATAAGATAGCACCGCTCGTGTGATTTTTGTTTTGAGAATGACATGGAAGGCAGTGCCCGGCCCGAGAACTGGTCTGAATGGCTGGGAATGAGATAGTCCAGAGACTCTGAATGCGTGCTTCTATTTCTGCAGGCGGTGCACAGACACAGCTAGATCTGTCTTCTGTTTGTCGGAATATTTTTAAGGGTGTGAGAGAGATTGCAGGCCCATCCACTTGAAGGCCACAAGACTGAAATGATTCCGCCACTGCCAGAGGGAGGGAAAGCCCCGTGTTGGCATCTGGCTTCTCAGAGTCCCCAAGACGGGCTGTTCCTTCCTCTGAGGCCTCTGTAAATGCTAGCATGTACCGATTTATCATGGGTAATCAAGGAGCCAGAAAGACTGGCTGGAGACAGCTGAATAATAATAGATTCTGCAAAGGGAAAAGCAAATGTCCTGGAATAAGAGAGGGAGATGGAGCTTGAGTCTGTCAGCAGAGAGCTCTGTGGAGCTGGGATGGTCCTGCCAAGTACACATCTGTGGAATCAACGAGAGGGTGGAGTTTCCACCTGTTTCTTCCAGTTTGCAAAGATGTAAAAAGTAGTTTTTTTAAGTCCTCTGATGAGGTCTAAAAGCCACACAGAAGTAACCAAAAAGTCTGATTCTTTTTTTCCCCATGAAAAGCCCCGGATGCCGGCAGACACCAGGTACAGGGCTCTTTGGAGGCACCATTAGGAAGTACAAGACTGTACACCTCCTAAGGTGTAAATATTTGTGTGGATTTTCAATTTAATCCATTCACACCTCTGTCTGTAGAGCACTCCTTCTCATCGATGTCAAGGGTGGTTTGAAAGAGTATTGCAATTGATCACGTACTTGGGAGCTCTCTTAAATCCTCTTTTTTAAAATAATAGAACAGGGCCCAGGATGGATGCATTCAGAGAGAGAGGAAGAGATAATGTGAATTTATAAATAGATAATAGGTAAGAAAATATACAACACATCTTTTGAGAAGAAAGCATGTTGGAAAGTACAAGTTTTCCAAGGAAGAAACTTCAGGAAAAAGTTCCCTATCTTCAGTAGAAAAGAGTGAAAACGAAAGGAAGCCAAGGACAGAGCCTCGTTTTAGCTCAGATCCTGTAATTCCCCAGAATCTTGAATCCTACTGAGGAGAATTTCCAGGACTGAGCAATGAGACTGGGAAACCAATATTAAGATGTCAAGGGATATTGGAAGGCCGTCGTTATGCGGGGACAGAGACGTCAGCTAACGTTTCACCCTCTGGGGTTGCACCATTAGCCTCAACTCCCTTAAGAAAACTGATTCATAAGATAAATCATTAAAGCATCCTAAGTGATACTTTAAGGTATTGGATCTTTACTTACACAGGGTCTTAATGTCAAGAAGGATGAGGAGAGATAAAAGGTTACAGATAACAGCACATCTGTCCCCAGGCTATCAGTACTGTTAGAAAGTTCTTGTGATGGGTCAGAATCTCAATTCCACCAATTGACCCTAATTCTGCCCTTTGCAGTCACATAGCAAAGTTGATGCTTCTGGCACATGACGTTTATTCTGAGGCTAAAAGAAAACAGAGTGTTGACTGCTAAATGTCAATGGTAGTAAACTAACATCCTCCCTACCCTGCTGCTCGGGGGCTCTTTAAGGGCCCGGGGCACCCGAACTCTTCACAGTTCTGGACCTCTAAGGTCAGGGTCCCCGGACAACATATTTCTGAGTATTTTTCAGCTTTATCACCTGAGCTCACCACTGCCTATCTATCCATTGGTCAACAAGGGGGTGGTTTCTGGAAGTGATGAGTGCCTACTCCCTGTTCTAGAAGAGCACAGCTTGTTTATCCTGGTCGACAAAGGGTTTTATGGCACAAAACCAGGCCCTTATATCACCTACTTGTTGGCTCAAAAACTGACTGATTAGGACAAGTCAAATCTGGCCTTGCCATAACTTAGCTTGATATTTCATACCGGAAGAAGTCTAGTGGGGACATCTTGATTTAATTTGCTCTCCTTCAGGTAATTTTTCCAGGAAACAATTTTGTACATATTTTTTGGTGAGTCCAGTGAAGAGTCTCGCAACTATTTTGGCCTCTTCCAATACCAGGGAGGGTAAGGCTTCATGATGAGGTGATGGGCACTTTGAAGAACAATTCAAGGAAGGCTTTGACATTCCACAGAGAGAGGAAGCAGCTAATCAGAGGACACGGCTTTTCTGCCAAGGGGCAAGATCTGTGACAGATTACATCAGAGTCTTCCAACTCTTGGCTGGCATCCCCAGACCGTTCCAGAAAGGCTTGGAGGCTCCATGGCAAGGGAAGTGAATTGGGTTGAACTCCCACCCATTCTACCTGGCAGAAGAGTGTATTTTCTGAATTGAGTTATCAGCCCCACAGATCCTTCATCCATCCATGAAACAGGGAGGGAGCATTTAAGTTGAGAAACTCTACCTATGTAGCTTGAAGTGACAATGCTAATTACCACTTACAGACTCCTGCATTGTTGGGTTGGTCTAGATTCACCGTGGACAGAGGCTCCAAAAGAACTGAATCACTGGCTGCCTCCAAGGAGGCCCCAGATTTCAGGCACGTGAAGGGGAGGGGCAGGAATGGAGGGTCACAGGTCCTGATTTTGGTCATAGATGCTTCTTGTAAACTTTTTTATGTCCCTAATGTTTCACCCTTTCTGAAAAGGTTGACATGTACTTTTCAGCTATGTTGAATCCAGGAAACCCAACAACTTTGCTGAATAAACTTCAAGTTTTCCTGAAGGCCTCCAAACATGATAAAACCATTAACATATGACTATTTAAACTTGATTTAAGAATTGTTACGATTGGTTTCAGAGAATATGTGACCCAAAATGTGTCTGCTTTAACTGATGTCCCGGGAGAATCAGTGGCGTGGTTATTTATCTTGATTTCTCTTTTTGTTTTTCCTCCAACCTAACCAAACTTCACCATTACGTGGAACATTTATTCATTCAACAATCTTCATCGAACACTTAGCCCTCCTTCAGATTCCAGGCACAGTTCTAGACATTGGGGGTGGAGCAGTGGACAAATTTAAGAAAAAATCCTTTTATTATAATGTCTCACATTCTAGTGTGAGGAGAAAAAATTGGACAAATAAAATATGCCAGTTGGTGATCCATATTATGGAGAAAAATCAGGGGAAGGAGTGAGGGGATACTTGGAAAGGGGTTGTGATTTCTAGCTGATGGGGCTGGGAAGGACATAAAGAGAAGGGAGTATTTGAGAAATGGGAATATTTGAGAAATGATCGAAAGAAGGTGGGAAAAGATCTGTACTGTGTCTGAAGGATATGCTCCAGGCAGAAGGTACATAAAATCTAAAGATGCTGAAGCTCATGTGCCATTATATTCCAGGAAAAATATGACTATGTGGATTGAATGGGGTGAACAAGAGAGAGCGCGGTAGAAGATGAGGCGGCAGAGGTGATCGGAAGCTGGTGGTGGTCAGATTATATTGAGTTTTGTAATCATGAACTTGCTTTTCAGCTGGAGAACTCTGAGCAAAGAATTACATTACGAGGTTCATATTTCTAAAAGATTATTGTTATGAATAGATTATAAGGTGACAAGGAAGGAAGGGCAGTAGACAGAAGACCAGCTAAGAGCATTTTATGGTAAATGAGGCTCAAGTTGGTGGTGCCTTTAATCAGTGTGGTAGTTACTGTGGTCTCAGAAATGGTTGGATTTGGCATAAATTATTCTCCAACACTTAATTTTGAAAAACCATTTAAACCCCTAGAAAAGCTAAAATAATGTTACAGTGATACCCGTATGTACACTTTACCTACATTCAGTAAATCGTAACCTTCTGCCACATACGTCTTGACTTTCTCTTTGTACACGCACATGTGTACACATGTGTACACACATATACACATAAAAACATGTAGATGAGCCAGTTGAAAGTAGCTTGCAGACATTATGGTATTTCAGCATCCATCTCTTGAGAAAAAGGCCATTCTCTTGTATAACTTCCATGTCCATACTACAAATAATGAAATGATCATTGATGATATAATATTATCTAATACTCAATTCATGTTCAAGTTTTTCCAATTCTATTAAAACTCATCTTTCATAACTGTTTTATTTTTTGCTTGGTTTTGGTACATGACATTTTTAATTGCATGCAGTGCAGCAGCAAATATTTCCAGAGTTTTAAACATTTGCTCAGATTAGCAGTGTTTCTTGTGGTCAGGACAGTGCTACCTATGAAAAGATAAAAAAAAGCTGCCCTCGACCTTTCAATCTAAAGACCTAGATGACAACATTTGCTGATGAATTAGATACGAAGTATGAGAGAAAGACAGGGGCCAGGGGAGCTCTGAGGTTTTTGGCCTTGGCCAAACTGGACGAACAGACTTGCTGTTTGCTGAGGTTTCTGTTAGATCCCAGAGTTCAAGGAGAAGTCTGGGTTGGAGATGCAAATTTGGGAGTCATCAGCACATAATTGGTCTTTAAGGCCAAGCAATTCGATGAGCTCACCAAAGGCCTAAGTATGTGTATATAGAGAAGAGGTCCAGGGACCATGGCCTATGGCGCTCCAGAATCAAGAAGTCAGATAAATGAGGATTACAGCAAAAGGCAGTCAGAAGGAGTTGCCAGACCAAGAAAGGACGAAAACTAGGTGAATGTGTCCTGATTTCTATGGAAAATCTCGGAACAGGGGTTCAAAGAAGAGCCTTTAACTATGTCAGACCCTGGAAAAATGAAATGAAGCCTGGAATTTGATCCTTTGCTTTACCAGTGGGAGGTATTGGTATCATGCTGGGGACAAAAACCCAACTTACATGGGAGAAGGAATAGGAATGATGGAATTAAAATCATCGGGGATTTTATTATAAATGAGGATAGAGAAATGGGACGGTAAACAGAGGGGAGATTGTGGGTCAAAAGATTTTTTTAATGGGAAAATTATTCAGGAGATAGGAAGTATATTGTTGGATCAATATTCTTAAGTAGGTATTGAGAGGCTTAATTTTATTTGTCAACTTGGCTAGACCACGGTACCCATATATATTGTCAGAAGCTAGTCTAAATGTTGCTGTGAAAGTATTCTTAAAATGAGATTCACATTTAAATCACTAAGCTTTGAGTAAAGTTACTCTTAGGATATGACAGCCAGCTCCAGTCCTGACTTCCAGAGGGTTCTGAGAACATGGTCACCCATGTGGGCGCTGACACCCTGCTTTCAGAGAATTAAAGGGTAAACCTGGTGTTGAAAGGGCAGGATCCATGAATTCAGAATCTTCCTGCTCAAACATAGGTCTTTTTGAGAATTGCCTGTATCCATGAGTAAGAATAGAATATTCATTATTGGAAGCCACAGCTGGGGAGTCATCTTTAAAAAATATTCTTCCTAAAATTCTTTCAAATTCCTCTGCTGAGCTTTTATGTACATTTCATTGTCCAAGGTATTCTTATTTCTAATTTAGATTAGGGTGAGAGACTCCTAGCTGGTCTCTCCCTTCTCTTAACACCCTCCCACTCTGTTCTCTCTGGAACAACTGCGGTCACCATTCATCAGGGCCCTTTCTTCTGCTAAAGTGTTTCAGTTGCTTTCCATTGGCTTTTGGAAAAAAGAAAAAAAGATCAAGCACAAGGCTCCCTCGTTCTGTCTGGAAAACTCTTCTCCACCTTCTCCATCCAGTGTATTCATCTTTATCTTTCAGGTCTCTGCTTAATTCACACCCTCGGAGGTGAGCATGCCCTGGTACCTAAATAGATCAATTACTCCTAGTATATTTTCTCAAAGCATCAGGTAACTCCATTTTCAGCACTACGAATAATGTACTTTACTTTGATTTTTTTAATGCTTTGATTACATTTATCTCTTTACCACCAGACTTTAAGATGCTGAACGCAGTATCATGTACATTTTCACTCACCATTGCTCAGCTTGGTGTCTGAGGAATATGACATATAACAGGTACGAAAAATATGAAGGAATGAATGAATGCCTGTGAGAATGTCTGCTCTTTGGGATGGAACTAACAAATCCACAGTTTTGTATTGAGAAAACCCATGGAGGGGTCTCAAATTAGCCAGCTAAAGCCTAATTGCCAGTTTTAAAGAGAACCTCCAGGATCTAGGTCCTACTCTAGATTCCTGATGAAATACGTTTTGAGATTTTTTTCTTTTTATAACTAATATCTGGGTGATAGATACCAAGATAGACCCGCAGAAACCTAAAAGTCTCATCCTTCTCACTTTATCAGGTGAAAGAAAGCATGCATCGTAAGCCTTGCAGGTGTATTGGAAACCATGCCAGAGATATTTGGGCAATATCCCACCCATATTCAATATTTCAGGAACAGCATTTTAGAACATACATGGTCCATTTGCTAAGTCAAATGCTGTGTGTCTGAGGTGGAGGGAGCGTTTCCCTAGATCTCAGCAAAGGTGTTTCCTGTACTTCCTCCCGCTCCTCTCTGCATCTGCTCAGTACTGTCTAGAATGAGGCTACATTGAGGAGCTGTGTGTGATGAGAGGGCTGAGGAGACCCTGTGTTAGCACTTCCTGTTTTTGGTCTCTCTATACAGCATATCAATACAATTATTGTTTGAATGAGAAATTAGTGGTGGAAGTCATCACTCTTTCAAGGCAGGGTGTCTTATTAATTCAGAAAATATGAAGCAGAATGAAGTCAAAGGACTTGTACAGTGTATACTTATGACTTTTAGGAGCTTGGATTTGTTATGACCAGGTAAATACTAATAATGATAATGACACCTAGTAGGTATTGTGTGTCAGGCAGTATGCGATCACTTCCAAATGGATTATCTCAAATCCTCACAAAACACTGTGAAGTAGGCGTTGGCTGTTATTCCCATTTTACACACGAGATAATTGAAGCTTAGCAATATTAGGGAAACTTCCTGAAGGTGTGTAGGGTGCTAAGTGGCTATAAGTGTTAGAGTTTTTCCTCTTCCTTCACTCCCACCTTTAAACTGGGTCAAACTCTCCAATCATTCAAGTGATTGCAATTCGTATTTTGCAAAAAAAAAAAAAAAAAAAAGGTTTATTTCATCTGGGAGTTAGGAGAGAAGTAAGAAAGAGAAACACAATTTATTCCAAGACTGTTTGGGGGAGAAAAGAAACACAGGAGTACTGCTGAGGAGTACTCTTTTCAGTAATTATTTCAGTTCCTTGGAACAAGGAGAATCCTCTGGCACTGCTTTGGGGGAAATATTCTGTAGGTGGACTCTGTAGATATTAATAGGTGCAGTCGATGGTGAAACAGGAAGCGCGTAAATCCTGTTTGTCAAAAGCAAAAATATGAGCTCCCAGGAACACCGGCCAACACGACAGAGAGCCCAGGGCGGCGAGGCCCCAGGAAGCGGTTTAATAATGCACGTGGCCTGTTCAATAAGCACTTAGCCTGAGGTCTTTCCAATACGCAGAGGAAAGCAAGTGTGCTTGGACACTCTCTTCTTTGGCAGGCTGACTTTCTTGCAGCAACGCTGGACTTGTCCTATGAAAGTTCTCTAATTCATTTTTCCAGAAGGCCTTCGTGGCAGTGCCCTTTGAAAAGATTATAAAATGTAGGCTTAAAGGAAACATATCTGATAGGGATAAATGTGGCTAATGAGATGTCTTATAATTAAACTGCAGAATTCACTGCCACAAGTTATTAAGTCTCAGGAATCTTCAAACAAGAATTAAAACAAGGCGAGCCTAGGCAATCCCATTAACTGAGATAAAATTAGACAGAAGATCAATCATTCTACTTTTGGGCATCCTCTTAGGACTAGATAAGGTTGGGAAGATTTTTTTTCACGTTGTAGGATATCACTTAAGCATTATAATTTCACACATGAAACCCTTCAATATTCTTAAGTGTGAGCAATTTTTCTCTAATTACTCCCTTTTGATATCTATTGCATATTTACCATGAATTTACTGATGTTTATCTTTTCAGTCCTAGATACATCCCCCTTTCCCATCTTTAAAATGGTTACAGCATTCTGGTTCCTTTTAGACCCATGGTAATTTGAAGTCAAAATAGTGCAGTAGGATTATTTTTGAACAGGAAGCGAAGATGTCAAGTTTTACAATTTTTTTCTACTAGTGAATGATTTATGAAATCTTGTATATCAAAAATAAAGATCAAACTTTGAAGTTTTTTTTTTTAATTGCTTCTTTTTGAGCTATCTTAATTCCATTTGTTTCAGGATTTGCATTTGAGGGTTTTGGTTTTTTTTTTTTTTTTTGCAGGGAATCTAGAGACAATGTCTCGACCTCATTTCTGGGTCAACTTTAAGCCAGTGAGAGAGCAGTGCTAGAGAGCTCACCATGTTTTCTTCTTTCTCCAAGATGTCCTAATTCATTACACTTATCCTCAAAACCATTCTCATGCTATCCTAATAGGAAGTCAAGACCCTCAGGATGACGTATTAACCTCTGCATGTTTACGTGTAATTAGCACATAACCAGATTGAATACTTTGCAAGTAAAAACTCCTAACGTGGTTTGTAACCTGGGAACTTGGTAACAAAAGTCCAACAATATTGGGAAATTTTATTACGTTATTGAAGAAATGCTTTTTTAAAGTTTCTGATAGAAATAAATGATGGAACTCGGAAAAGCTAATTTTGATAGGACTCTGAGATTCAAGGGTTATTCATTTCCCTTTGGTTTTGAACAGAGATTCTACCTGAATTTAGGAGGCGGGATATAAAGAATGATGGTCATAGGTGTGATTATAAAATACCAGTTGGAATCATAGAGCATTCTTAGATCTCGAAGCAACCTTAGTTTTAGATTATTTGTATACGCAAGACTGTCCTACACAGAGAGGATACTTAGTACCCCTGATACGGATCCAGTAAATACCAATAGCACCACAGCGTCCCCTAGTTACACGGCACACCGATCAACCTGCATTTGAAACATTCCTGGGACTGATGATCTTTCTAGTTGAGGGTGCCCAGATGAGAATACCGAGGGGGAAAAATGAGTATCTGCTCCCCTCACCCCGACATGCACAAGCCCACGGTCACTCAAGACATCAGGGGAAGGCCTGGAGCCAGAGCTCTGGCCACTGTGCTCCTCCTCTGACTCTGCCCCCTTCAGATGCACTAGGCTGCCTGCAAGGGCTGCAGGGAGAATGAACAGTGAACAGTAGGAAGCCCACACCTGCCTGCAACCGTTGCAGACAAAGGAAACTTTTCCAGGTCATTTCCACACATGCTTTTTCCCTCTGGCATCTTAAGTGCTCTTATCACAGCAGAGAATGTAACATTAGTAGCTTACAAAACTGTTTTCCTCCATGAATAAGTGCATGTATTTAAGTTATGTACCCACGAGGCTACATAATCCCAAATAAAGGGCTGTCAGCAGAAAGGGGGTATTAACCTTACTGAACAGCTAAAGCCCCATGCACTTTGTTGCAAAAACGATGGTTTGAAGGACAGTTGGAAAATTACTGCAATCTCAAGGCAACTGTAATGTGTGTGCCATAAAGCTGGTCTTATTTTGCTATTCAGTTTCCATGGCAAAGCTGACTTTCAGGAAGTAAGACAGAAACTTGAAAGATACTTTGGAGTGACCTGTATTTTTGTTTTCTTAATATGTCAATTATCTGTTGTGCTGAAGTGATGGAAATACACACACACATTATATATATATATATATATATATATATATTTCCATTTCAGCATCTCCGAAGTGTTACAGAATCATCTTAATGTTTGTAATTTTAAGACATATGTGACTCTTATCTAGTAATCCTTCAATAGTCCAAGTACATTAAACTTGTAATCACAGTACTGAAAGAGGGAAAAATACACACACACACTTTTTATTTGTGTTTGGGGATAGTGGGCATAGAAGTAGTTGAGAACCAGATATTTGGCAACAAAATGCAAATTGAAATAATGCAATAGCCTAGAGCTGAATAACCATCTCTTTGGGTCTTAGAATGTTTATCTGTTCTTTTCTTCCCTCCCTCTCACTCCTTCCCGCCCCCTTCCTTCCTTCCTTCCTTCACAGTATTATATAGATTCATCTTCCAATACCCCAGAGAGTTATGATGACCTTAACTTTGAATTTTTCCCCAAATTAACTAAGAATGGAAAATAAAATTTTCAGTACCTTAAAAGGTATTTTAAGGTGCATTCCCTTGATTTTCTCTTTCTGGTCCTTTTTAAGATTATTATCATGAGAGAGAACAATATATTGAAATATTGGAAATTCTAAGATGTTTCAGGGAACTGTGTGGTCTGTTCCATTGGACCATATCTCTGTTTCTTATGGAAAAGAAAGTAAATGCTCTAGTCTGTAGAGCCCATTTAATGAGCTTAAAATAATATTTCGTTATTAATTAAATGAGCTAACTAGGATACAATGTAGTTATTGCATTTGTGATACAATATAAAATAGTATACATGTGAAGGACTGTATAGGCTCCAGACTGAGTTCTATATTCAGCACAGGGTGGTAAAAGGGAGGGAAGATCAACTGTCAATTTCTGTTGACATGCTGCAGAGCTGGAAATTAGGTCAATACTGTTGACAGGTGTTACCTGCAGACGTTGTGTTCTCCTTTGCTGTAACACAGGAAACATTTTGCTATGGATAATTAGAACAAGGTCAGATGACAAGTCTTCTAATATCTGTACTTTCCTCTAGCTATAAATCTGGGAGAAAATTTGAAAGGACACACCTCAATTACCAAACATAATATATATAATTACCAAACAGTGTTTATGTAATTACCAAAAATAATATATACAGATGCGTCAAGAAAGAGAGGTACAGTGTAGTGTCACCAAGTTTGTACCCAAAGTGCACACAACTAGTCCAGAAACAATGACACAGGAAATAACGACACCACTTGCCAATTATGTGGGATGTGATGTGTGAGACTAGTAAATAGAGCATCCATTTAAAAATGTAGGTGACGTTTCCTCACATTTGCCATTAGCTGAAGTGCAATGTGCATTGCAGTTCAAATGAATTTTGTTTTGTTTAGTTCTGTTTATCTCACTATAACTATCTTGGGATGCTTCCCAAGTCACCTTCACAGGCTAACAGAATGGTGTGGATCTTGTAACCAACAAGCAGCCTAGGGCATCAGTAAATTCTGAATCACTGAGAGAAGCAATGGGTACCATTTATATTTGGGCAGACAAACAATAATCTTATACCCAACTACTGAAAACACACTTAACACCCTATTTTTAAACTCTGTGAAAGACATAGAATGTAAATTACTGATTACAACTTGTGAAAATGGTTTTCGTGAGAACTAAGTGCCTTGTAAAACTGTTTAGAAGCCTCAAGTGGGAGATTTCTGTAATGAATGCCATGTACCATTGAGAATGAAATGAAATTTATTGGCTAGAGGATTGGTACTATCTACATCCATGAAGTGAGCCCAAATATCTGTCACCCAGGAATGCATTCTTATGTAAAAATTAAGAAGTTATGTATTGATACCTATTTCTTTAAAAAGAAAATATCTTAATTAATAACATGCTGTTTTATTAGTCATCAGGAGAACCTGTGTATCAACCTACTTTTATGGAAGTAAGATGCTTTAGCAATAGCTCTTCATGTCTTGAACAAGAATCTTCTGTTTTCTGGTAACAAGTAAGGCATCATCTTACAGTTAGAACAGCATCTGTAGTAAGAGGGGCGAGGTAGACCTTTTAACATTCTCTGCGGTGGGACCTGATAATCTTAGCTTTTACAACCTAGTATATATATCTTCCTTCTTCTCTTTCTTCTTTCTTCCTTCAAAATAATATTTATTGAATTCCAAGAACATGTAAGGTACTGTTTGGGATTACAAAAGTGAGTCAGATACAATGCTTGCCCCCAAATAGGCTTTAGTCCTGGAGGTGTTTGGGGGTCTTACTTCTTCCTTCAGTGAAGTAGCCTTGGCTTCAGGGTCCAAAGGGATCAGAAAAGAGAAGTTGCCTGCTGGCTTTAAAAGTCGAGATTCAGACTTTCAGCTCCCGGGATAACAGTGTCCTCTAGATTCTTCACTCTTCCACGAAGGAGGGAAGAGATTGCTTTTCTTGGTAGATTCAAGATGAAGAGTAAGACGAGAATCTCAGTTCCTAGCTTCCATCACTCTTATTTTAACTATTCTTATAATTATTTCCTTCCCTCTTCCTGGTCATTCCTTCAAGGGAAGTGAGTCTAGTCTCAAGCTCATGGTCAGGCAACTTTGAGAGACAATAATAATGTTGACATTCATCTTAGGTAATTAAACTTGATTTTTTTTTTTTTTTTTTTAGCTTCTGTTTTTACCAATTTATTGCTCTGTAAAAGCAACTCTGTGCTAACTGGTGTCTAGTCTGGTACTAAAGCCGGGTCTGTCTGTCCCAGAAATCACTGCAAATCCAAGTCCCTCTTGCACAGAGGTTACAAGAACAGGGTCAGGCTGATGGTAAGTCCTGCGTGGTCTTTATATAACAGAGATGGGTTCATCTTCCCATCCTTCTTTTAGGCTTTTTGAGCAGAGTTTGAAAATAAAGAAAACTTCAGGCACAGACATTTTATTATTATGTTAAAATAGATTAAAAGGAAACTAATGATATTTTAGGGTTCAAGATTTAAACCTTTCATTCAAATAGAGTGGATATTTTTTGAATTATTGAGAAAAAGAAGATCATGTGATCTCGCCTTCAGATTCACCTCTTAGGTTAATACCTTTCTCACTGGATGTGCTGGAAGGTAAAGAAACAGACTGGAGAACCCTGGGTTTCATGCTTCTTTTTTCAAAGGTCATACTTGCCTACCTGTGTCCTCCTCCTGCTCTGACGCCCACAGCTTCCTTTCCTTTCCCTCTGCCTTGGCCGACTTCTCTCTGGCACACCAGCCCCTCCAGCAAGCCGGGCATGCTCCTGCCTCAGGCCTCTGGACCTGTGGGTCCCTCCTGGGCTTGACCTTTGCTCAGCTAAACCAACAGTTCACTTGCTAACTTTCTTCAGGTCTTTGTTAAGTGCTGCTTCTCAGAGACGATTACTCTGACCTGCTTTCAGACTGCAGCCCTTACCCTCTCTGTCTTCTTATCCTTCTCTTTCTTTTATCTTATCTATCCCCGCAAAGGGAAGGTAAACTCCCTGAGAACAGGGACTTTGTCTTGTTCACTGCTATGTCCTCAGGACTGAGAACAGCGCCTGGCATATCATAAGAGAACAATAAGTACTTATGGAATGAATGTGTGAATAATTTATTAGCGCCTAGAGGGAGAGATCCTATTGGCACATACACAGGAAAGATAAACTCAAGATTAATAATGGGAACCTACACGTCCTTTAATTTCCTTTATTCCAGTGCATCCCTGCTGGGACTACACAGAGCTATGTGATTCCATGAAGCTGTAAGACTTTTCCTTCTGTTTTGGGTAACTCAAGCACCTTAATAGAAATGCCCGTCTTCTGGCCAATCTAACTAGAAGAGTACATTTCTGTATCAACATATTTCAACTCAGTGTAGAAGCATATGCTGGTCAGAAATTCTCTTTGAGGCAAGTATCAGAATTTTACTAAATTTACTAAAGTAAAAATAAATTAATTTTTTCTCAACACTTTTTGTTGTTACAGGAAAAACAAAAGCTGAGTTATTCCTAGTATCACATCAACACATTAGTAAACAAACGTACTCTCAAAAAACTCATTATTGAATGAAAACCAGAAATGATGGTTTGATTCTGCCTTAATGGTCTCCTTTACTCTATGATTGAGTTCAGAACAGTATGGCAAAGGGTCAGGTAGGGTCAGCAAATCTTAGTAATAACCCTTATGATTCAGGAGGAAACACAGATGTAAAAACAGAAACAAAAAAAACCCCTAAAAGCAAAACCCAAAAACCCCTCCATTTTGTTCTATGAGTAATGTAAGCTTTGACATGAGAACCCAAGTGTGTTAAAGGGCCTGAAAAATGGGAATATTCTCCGGTAATAGAGATACATTCTTCCTGTGTTTTTCTGTAGTTCTGAGAGTTGGCTGTGGAAGAAGTAATAACTACTCGTCAAACTGTTATTTGGACGTAAACTTGAAGAGGGTAACAGAGCTGCCATCCAGAGTTCTGGGAGCCCAGTCAGGTGTTTTTTGAAGCAGTGTTCAGGAGGCAGTGAGGTTGATCAAAGGTGGCAGGTGGTAACTTGGAGCCTTTGAACACAGAAACCGTAGAGAGTTGGGGGAGGAGAGAAAGAGGAGGCTGAAGAAATAAAATCTTTCAGCTGCCCTTTTCCAAAAAGGACAGTTTTCATTGCTGATCCAAATTGCTCTCTCTCTCTCTCCCTCATGAGGTCACTCATTTAATTTGTGTCTGGTGGTTCTTTGTATGGTGAGAAAGAGTCAAAAAGAATCTTCTACATAGAAAAAAAGTTCTCCAGTAAGTCCCCTACATACGAACGAGTTCCATTCAGAGAGCGCGTTTGTAAGTCCAATTTGTTCATAAGTCCAACACAGTGAGCCTAGGTACCCAACTAATACAATCAGCTATATAGTACTGTACTGTAATAAGTTAATAATACTTCTTCACACAAATAATAAATAAAAAACAAACAAAAACTAAAGAAAACATTTTTCATCTTACAGTACAGTATCTTGAAAAGTACAGTAGTACCAGCTATTTCACCAATGCTTTTACGCTTGCTTCTGGACATCCTGGGCTTGAAATAAAGATACTGTACTACTGTACTCTATACAGTACTGTACAGTAAAGTACACAAAAACACAACCACTTGTAGAGGATGCACACATGTGAAAATGTACTCCAGACATGTGAACTAACCTACGTGATTGGCCACACGAACACACGTTCGCATCTTTGAAAGTTCGCAACTTGACGGTTCGTATGTAGGGGACTCACTGTATTGAAATATCTTCACATGTTATCACATTATACTCCATCCCTCTGTGGCTTTTGGTGGCACCTATTTTGATTCAAGGAATATTCTTTAAGATGTGTGGTCCTCAACGCTATGAGATTGGAAGTCAATTACAGGAAAAAAAAAACTGTAAAAAACACAAATACATGGAGGCTAAACAGTGCGCTACTAAATAACCAAGAGATCACTGAAGAAATCAAAGAAGAAATTTAAAAATACATAGAAACAAATGACAACGAAAACACGATGACCCAAAACCTATGGGACAAAGCAAAAGCAGTTCTAAGAGGGAAGTTTATAGCAATACAATCTCACCTCAAGAAACAAGAAAAATCTCAAATAAACAATCTAACCCTACACTTAAAACAACTAGAGAAAGAAGAACAAAGAAAACCCAAAGTCAGTAGAATGAAATAAATCATAAAGATCAGAACAGAAATAAATGAAATAGAAACAAAGAAAACAATAGCAAAGATCAATAAAAGTAAAAGCTGGTTCTTTGAGAAGATAAACAAAATTGATAAACCCTTAGCCAGACTCATCAAGAAAAAAAGGGAGAGGATGCAAATCCATAAAATTAGAAATGAAAAAAGGGGAAATCACAACTGACACTGCAGAAATACAAAGGATTATAAGAGACTATTCCAAACAACTATATGCCAAAAAAGTGGACAACCTTGAAGAAATGGGCAAATTCTTCAAAAGGAACAATTTTCCAAGACTGAACCAGGAAGAATTAGAAAATATAAACAGACCAATCACAAGTAATGAAATTGAAACTGTAATTTAAAATCTTCCAACAAACAAAAGTCCAGGACCAGGTGTCTTCACAGGCAAAATCTATCAAACATTTAGAGAAGAGCTAACACCGATCCTTTTCAAACTCTTCCAAAAAATTGCAGAGGGAGAAACACTCCCAAATTCATTCTACGAAGTCACCATCACCCTGGAACCAAAACCAGAAAAAGATATCACAAAAAAAGAAAATTGTAGACCAGTATCACTGATGAACATAGATGCAAAAATCCTCAACGAAATACTAGCAAACAGAATCCAACAGCACATTAAAAGGATCATACACCATGATCAAGTGGGATTTATCCCAGGGATGCAAGGGTTCTTCAATATATGCAAATCAATCAATGTGATACACTACATCAACAAATTAAGGAATAAAAACCATATGATCATCTCAATAGATGCAGAAAAAGCTTTTGACAAAATTCAACACCCATTTATGATAAAAACTCTCCAGAAAATGGGCATAGAGGGAACCTACCTCAACATAATAAAGGCCATATATGACAAACCCACAGCAAGCATCATACTAAATGGTGAAAACCTGAAAGCATTTCCACTAAGATCAGGAACAAGACAAGGATGTCCACTCTCACCACTCTTATTCAACATAGTTTTAGAAGTCCTAGCTACAGCAATCAGAGAAGAAAAAGAAATAAAAGGAATACAAATTGGAAAAGAAGAAGTAAAACTCTCACTGTTTGCCAATGACATGATACTATATACTATACATAGAAAATCCTAAAGATGCCACCAGAAAACTACTAGATTGAATCAATGAATTTGGTAAGGTTGCAGGATACAAAATTAACGCACTGAAATCTCTGGCATTGCTATACACCAACAACGAAAAATCAGAAAGAGAAATTAAGGAAACACTCCCATTTACCATTGCAACAAAAAGAATAAAATATCTAGGAATAAACCTGCCTAAGGAGGCGAAAGACTTGTACTCAGAAAACTATAAAACACTGATGAAAGAAGTCAAAGATGACATAAAACAGATGGAAAGATATACCATGTTCCTGGATTGGAAGAATCAATATTGTGAAAATGACTATACTACCCAAAGCAATCTACAGATTCAGTTCAATCCCTATCAAAGTACCAATGGCACTCTTCACAGAATTAGAACAAAAAAATTTACAATTCATATGGAAACACAAAAGACTCTGAATAACCAAAGCAATCTTGAGAAAGAAAAACGGAGTTGAAGGAATCAGGCTCCCCGACTTCAAACTATACCACAAAGCTACAATAATCAAGACAGTATGGTACTGGCACAAAAACAGAAATATAAATCAGTGGTACAAGATAGAATGCCCAGAGATAAACCCACACACATATGGGCACATAATTTATGACAAAAGGAGGCAGGAACACACAGTGGAGAAAAGACAGCCTCTTCAATATGTGGTGCTGGGAAAACTGGACAGCTACATGTAAAAGAATGAAATTAGAACACTCCCTAACACCATACACAAAAATAAACTCCAAATGGATTAAAGACTTAAATGTAAGACCAGAGACTATAAAACTCTTAGAGGAAAACATAAGAAAAACACTTTTTGACATAAACCACAGCAAGATCTTTTTTGACCCACCTCCTAGAGTAATGGAAATAAAAACAAAAGTAAACAAACGGGACTTAATTAAACTTAAAAGATTTGCACAGCAAAGGAAACTATAAACAAGATGAAAAGACAGCCCTCAGAATGGGAGAAATATTTGCAAATGAAACAACAGATAAATGATTAATCTCCAAAATATACAAACAGCTCATGGAGCTCAATATCAAAAAAACAAAAACAATCCAGTTAAAAAATGGGCAGAAAACCTAAATAGACATTTCACCAAGGAAGACATCCAGATGGCCAAGAGGCACATGAAAAGATACTCAACATCACTAATTATTAGAGAAACGCAAATCAAAACTACAATGAGGTATCACCTCACACCAGTTAGAATGGGCATCATCAGAAAATCTACAAACAACAAATGCTGCAGAGGGTGTGGAGAAAAGGGAACACTCTTGCACTGTTGGTGGGAATGTAAATTCATACAGCCACTATGGAGAACAGTATGGAGGTTCCTTAAAAAACTAAAAAATAGAACAACCATATGACCCAGCAATCCCACTACTGGGCATATACCCTGAGAAAACCATAATTCAAAAAGAGACACGTACCGCCATGTTCACTGCATCACTATTTACAATAGCCAGGACATGGAAACAACCTAAATGTCCATCAACAGATGAATGGATAAAGAAGATGTGGCACATATATATGATGGAATATTACTCAGCCATAAAAAGAAACGAAATTGAGTTATTTGTAGTGAGGTGGATGGACCTAGAGTCTGTCATACAGAGTGAAGTAAGTCAGAAAGAGAAAACAAATACCATATGCTAATGCATATATATGGAATCTAAAAAAAAAAAATGGTACTGATGAACCTAGTTGCAGGGCAGGAATAAAGAGATAGACATAGAAAATGGACTTGAGGACATGGGGTGGGAGGGCGAAGCTGGGGCGAGGTGAGAGTAGCATCAACATATATACACTACCGAATGTAAAATAGTTGGCTGGTGGGAAGCAGCCGCATAGCACAGGGAGATGGGCTTGGTGCTTTGCGATGACCTAGAGGGGTGGGAAAGGGAGGATGGGAGGGAGGCTCAAGAGGGAGGGGACATGGGGACGTGTGTATGCAGATGGCTGATTCGCTTTGTTGTGCAACAGAAACTAACACAGTATTGTGAAGCAATTATACTCCAATAAAGATTTATTTAAAATTAAAAAAAAAAAGATGTGTGGTCATTTTACAACTCAAACTTGCAGTGCTTGGCGGTAAAGAAAGTTGGCATGGACTCTGGAATCACAGATGCCAGGGACCCAGAAATTGAAGCGGTGTAGCTGGGAGCAGTGTCTGAGGGTGGAGGGGAAGGAAGCAAAGCCTGACAAGGTGGGCAGTGGACAAAAAAAATGGAGGCCCTGAAGAAGGAGGGAAAAAAAAAGAACTATATGCCGTGTGTGTGTGTGTGTGTGTGTGTGTGTGTGTGTGTGTGTGTGTGTGTGAGAGAGAGAGAGAGAGAGAGAGAGAGAGAGAGAGAGAGAGTTACCATGCAGTGATATCTATAGACATTCCAGGATTTTGGATGGTGATAAGGACAAAGATTAAGATGGGTTATGAGAAAATCCGAAGAAGTATTGGGATATTTAATTGTCAAAGTTTAGTGGAAATGACAGATTTTGAAGACAAGATAGTGAAGGAAATGTGAAGCATCATGCTGGTTAGGGGTCCTGGGCTTTATAAATGCTACCTGGCATGATTGAGAAGAGTCAGGTGCCAAAGATGTTAAGGAGTGTGGAGAAAGGTCATCAAAATAATAGTGACTAAAAATTGATTGGGTATCTACAGTCATGCAAGGTTACCATGTTTGCGTTTCTTCCTGGCTTCAAATTATGTGGGATTAGAAGTAAAATTGTCTCAGGTACTCAGGTACTGAGAGTTGTAACATAACGATGCTGTCAGGGTTTTCCATGCTTCAGTTAATGTTAGAGAAAGAAAAGATACAGATATTAGAAGGATGTCTTCTAACAATAGGAAAATAAAGGTCAAAATAGAAAGTTATAAAAGATGAGTCAGAGGTAGAAAGGAAAGGCGTATGAAGTGATAGAATGGAGGTAATACCTCTTTAGAAAGATTAATATTCTGGTAGTAATGGCGGACATAGAAATGATGGGTATGGGCTGGGCATCAAATTTGCTGATGCGCGATTTCAGGGGAGATCTTGGCGTCCAGCTGGAAGAGCCGATTCCAATTCTGGCAGGGAGAGTTCTAATTCTAGCTCTAATTCCGGCAATCAGGGTAGTGAAAGCTGCTCACGCCAGAGTTGAAAGTCACTTCAATGTCTTAGCTCCTTAAGAGAGAATTAATTGCCTGAACCATTGCCATTGTCATGGAGACTATTCTTTTTGTCTGATGTAGATGTTTCTGTCTTAAATCTAACCTAGACAACAAAAAGAATTTAGTATAACTGAACCACTTTGCTGTACGCCTGAAACTAACACAACATTGTTAATCAACTATACTCCAAAATAAAATTAAAATTTTTTAAAAACTATAAAAAAAAAAAAGAATTTAGTGTGATTATAATAAAATGAGAGCAAAGCCCTTCCTGGAATTTGTGTTGCTTGGTAATTGTTCACCAATCACAGTACCTCTCTGCATCTTTGAGGAGGTGTGTGCAGGTGAATTTCCTCTGGGTGGCGCTCTGTTTCCGTGAGCTCCTTTCTTGGCTGTTTGTATCTCCATATAACTATCTTCAGATGAATGTCACAATCTCATTTGTCAAAAAATAGGTCAGCTTCTGAGTTTTTATAATATAAAATGTTGAAAGAACCTAAAGTTTATTTTTGAAATGCAACCGTTCAGCTCACAACCCTTGTCGTTTTACAAAGGTGATACTTCAACCTTCCATGAAGGAGTTGGGGAGGCTTTTACGGTTGCACGGTCAGTACTTTAGTACCTAAGTAGTCTCACCTGTGTTGGAAATGGCATGGAAGTTGGGAGGCCAGATGTACAGTTTGGAAAGGTGGCCACTAGCCAAGAACTCACCTCTGCCGCCATCTTCAGCTTCCAGTTTTGTAGTCAAAAAGCAATTACTGAGAATAAGAGTCACTGTTTTCTTCTGTGTCGAACAGAGAATGTAGCACGCCATCTGCACGTGGGTGGAAGGGAATCGTCACAGGTGGTACAGGCGGCTTCCCCGGGGTGGGCTGGCGTTCTTCGTGTGCAGCCAAGCAAGAGAGGAGCCTCGCTGATTCCGTTTCTGACTCTTGCATCACTGAAGAAAGTGTCATCCCTCTGAGGCTTTGGGAGCTGAGTGGCAGCAACTCACAACCATAGCTGGAGGGGGCTGGTGATTTCTGGCTTGAATTGATCTGATTTGCATTCTCCAGGTGTCTGTGTGATAGGTGTGGTGGTGTTTATAACACCGCTTCTCCGAATTTTCTGACGCTGAGGATAACATGGGGTATTTAATATGTACTCCACCCCTACCCCAGGCTCCATCCAAGACCTGCTGGCTGTGAACTTTCAGGGTAGGAGCCTGGGCAACTGTATATTTTGCAGGCACCTGCTTGCTGTACTCAGAAGAATTTGAGAAACAATGATTTTGTAAAAATTGCAAATTGATAGATATCGCTAGTCAGATACTGGGATGTATTTTCCTCTAGATTTGATGAGTGACATCTTGTATCCCTGAGGTTTAAGAAGCCCCAAGCCTACTTATGCTTTTTATGGGCTGCCCTAAATACACACACCCCTCTAGCTTTTCTGTAGTAGAGTGGGAATATATTGGATAATTGAAATCCAAAGGAAACCTAGAAAACAAACAAAAAGAAAAGAGCACCTCTTCTTAATAAAAATCCCTGCAGCATCACAGACTTGCAGAGGCTCCAGGAGCCCAGAGACCTCAGTGGTCTGTATCATTGTGCTCACAACGTCTTCTTCTAAAGACTCTTGTAAGAGCCAAAATGGTGCAGAGGAAGGGGAGCCAGAGAGGCAGTGTTTGGGGGTGGGAAGCCCCATGGCATGCGAAGACCTGGGCTCAGACCACCCCCAGTTGCCACTAACCAGTTATGTCACCTGAGCAAGTCCCACACCTGCCTTGGTAATTGTGAGCATCATATCTACTTGCCAGGGTTCAGGTGTGGACGGCGTGACATAATGCAAGTGGATACTGCTTTCTAATAGAAAAGATTGTCTTTAATTTCTCTCCGAGGGTTCCATTTACAAAAGAGAACGAAAACCTACTAATAGAAGTTTGCTCTGACCACCACTATTTGAGGTGAAAGGTCTTGTACAAGTGGAGTCATTCTTGGTTCCCCCTAACCCACAGGAGTCTGGCAGACAGCAATAGGTTGCAGATAGCGAGAGACCTATTCCAGAAGGAATGGGGACAATCAACTACTATTCAGCACTAGAAAGAAATGAGCTGCAAAGCCACGAAAAGACATGGGGGAACCTCAGATGAATATTGTGAAGTGAAAGAAGCCAGTCTGAAAAAAGCTACATGCATTATGATTCCAAAGGTGTGACATTCTGGAGAAAAACAATACTATGGAGACAGTGAAAAGATCAGTGGTAGCCAGGATTTGGGAGAGGGAGGGGTGATTAGGTGGAACACAGAGGATTTTTAGGGCAGTGAAGATACTCTGTATGATACCGTAATGGTGGGTGCACGTCACTATCCGTTTGCCCAAACTCATAGAATGGGCACCGCCAAGCGTGAACCCCAATGTAAACTGTGGATTTGGGTGATGATGACGTGCCCGCCTAGGTCCATCTGTTGTAACAAATGCGCCTCTGGGGAGGGGTGTTGCCGGTGGGGGAGTTGCGTGTGTCTGAAGGCAGGGGTGTATGGGACGTCTCTCTACTCTCTCCTCAAGGTTTCTGTGGTTCTAAAACGGCTCTGAAATATCAAATTTACTAATTAAAAACCTAGAAGAGAGAATGGGATGTGGCCGTCTGCTGTTCCACCATTTCAGGTGGCCCAGCTGCTACAGCACACAGAGACGGACAGATGAGGGATGGATGTCTCCTGGCTGTCCTAAAGGAGAAAAATGTCGATTTTTATATTAACCATCTATTTGAATTAGGTTACTCTTACGTCCGCCAGATAGACCAGTAGTAAGGAAGTAACAGGTATATTTCCTGCGGGATTTTTCTCTAGAAGGGTGGTGAAAATCTCTTTGCAGTCAAGCTCCATGGTCTGTCAGGAGGGAAAATCAATGTGGGTCACACACAGGGAAAAACAACCTGAATTTAACAAGGAAATTTACTGAGAAAAATACTTCTGTTTCATATCCTGGCAGTTAAGGTTCCCTTCACTGGAAAGTGAAGGGAAGGGTCAGTCAAAAAAAAAGGAAACTGTTAAAACTTTTAAAAGAGAGAAAGAAAAGGCAGGGAGAGACTAAAAAGAAATAAAGGTTTGGTGTTTAGGAAAGAACTATATTAAAAGGGAGAGAAATACTGGGATTGATAGGAAGAATAACAGACTTGAGATGTAAATTTCTCTTGAGATCCCTCTGGACCACTTAGGCTATGGGCTTAAGATTCATTATCACCTGTTGTCACTCCTCTGTGAAATTCACATGAGCTCTTCTGCAGTTTGGAATCACTTTTTTTTACAAATGGGAGACAGATTTCCCATGTCTACTTTCAACTTTTATTGGTGCTTTGAAAAAAAGGTGTATTCTCCCCATGAAATTCTTAAGCCTTTGCAAATGTTGAAGTAATGAGTTAGCTTTAGAAATTGTGAAAGTACAGCATTATCCATGTGTTTACTATTTTAGAATGGATTTTATTTGCCTCAAAATATGTATTTGCTTCTTGCTTTCTTTAGCTTTTAAATTTTTTTTTAAAATTTTTATTTATTTTTGGCTGCATTGGGTCTTCGTTGCTGTGTACAGGCTTTCTCTAGCTGTGGCGAGCGGGGGCTACTCTTCGTTGCGGTGCACGGGCTTCTCATTGTGGTGGCTTCTCTTGTTGTGGAGCATGGGCTCTAGGCACGCGGGCTTCAGTAGTTGTGGCACGCGGGCTCAGTAGTTGTGGCTCGCGGGCTCTAGAGTGCAGGCTCAGTAGTTGTGGCTCATGGGCCTAGTTGCTCCACGACATGTGGGCTCTTCTCGGACCAGGGCTTGAACCCGTGTCCCCTGCATTGGCAGGCAGATTCTTAACCACTGCACCACCAGGGAAGTTCCTCTTTAGCTTTTAATCTGTTGCTCTGAATTAATTTTGAAATGAAATTCAATTTTAAAAATGTGGACCGTTGGAAATAACACAGTCAGAAGAACAACAATAGCTCTTAGTGACAGTATCTTTAAAACTTATATATGTGTATAACTAAGTCACCTAGCTGTACAGCAGAAATTAATACAACATTGTAAATCAACTATACTTCAATTTAAAAAAGGATAAAAATCTAAATACTTAACAGCTATTGCCCACTTTTCCTTAACGCTCATGCCAAGGGTTATGGGGAGGAGTAGGGCAGCGTCTAGCTCATGGATTTCTCTGAACAAATCAAGATGTGTGACACTGGGTCAAGACTGAGCCAAAGGTAGACTGTCCGAGTCACTTAGATGAATTTAGTCTTAATAGAGAAGTGAGGGCCCAGTGAAAATCGTTTAGGAAGAAGTGCTATTATGACTGAACCACATCAGTGGTTCATTGATGTGAAAGAAAGACCCTGAAGCAGAGAGCCCGGGGGCAGGCATGAGCCTGACACATTATTCTGCACCTGGCGTCCCCGGTTTATGAATTGGTTGGTGTCTTTAACTTTCCAGCCACATATTGGCATTGTGTCATTGGGTGCCATCTTTGATAATGTGATAAGGTACTGTGATTAAACAATCAATCCTTGGTCTCCTGCCCGTGTTCAGATACTGAACTGGACAGGATACTGAATGGACTGCTTCAAGTCCATCGTTTAGACAGAGAAGGTGCCTTAATTGATGGGGTCACTTGGCCAGTTCAAAGTAAGAAGTTCTTGAATTTTCATAGCTGCCGAGCCTGTTAGAGATTATTTCTCAATCCCAAGGTGATCAGCTTAGTATAGGAAGGGAGATGTATCTCCAAATTGTAGGCGAGGAAGATGAAACAATGAGAGAGGACTGACCTAGAGGCCACATGGGGTTGGGTGCAGGTGGGGAGACCTGGTCTGAATCTTGGCTCTGGTGCTCAGTAAACTATACACCCCCAGAAATTCATGTAACCTCTTCCTGCCTTAGTTCTCTCATCCAATAAGCCTATGTATTGAATGAGGATTAAATGAGCTAATGTACAATATGTAAGGTACTTAGCACAATACCTTGCACGTACATAGCACCCAATAAACAGTCAAACGATGATCTTCGTTGTTTTTAGCCATAGCAGCCTGCAAAAGAGTAGAAAAGGAGGAGCATAGCATTTGACATCTTGGCTCTGTTTTAGTACAGTTCCACATCTACACAGAAGTAAAGGTGGCTCACCAGTGCTTCAATGACGGAGGCCAGGGTCCCTCAACTTGCAGAGGCCACATGACAAGTTAAAGGTATTCGTACTCTCATTAACAATGGGCCATGCCAGGGATGACACACTGAGGGATCATGGAATCTTTTAAACCCCAAATGGGAGTTTGCTGTCTGGGTAATGAGTTTGTCACATGCCCATGACTCTGGGCAAAACCTATTCAGCTTATTCTTGCTGGAACCGTTGTCATTGACTAAGTTGGGGAATGTCAGTCAAGAGACAGAGAATTGCAGGTGTCCAGACGTCCTGTAGTGCAAAGGAAGTGACGGGAAAGGGGTTCCTGGACTTGCCTTGTTCTGTAACTTGGGCTGTCGTGCTACTTATGGTCGGTTGCCCTGCCAGCTTTAGCCTGTGTGACATCATTTGCTGATTCCCAACCTACAGCTCTACAGCTTCCTCATTTCATCTTGCTTACCTACTGAGGAAGGAGTAATTGCAACATTATTTTTTCAAGTTAGACTTACTAGCAAAACATTCCACTATGTGGTTAAGAGGATGAATAGCTCAGTCTGTCACCTTTTGATTTGACAGTGGGAGAGACCTTTAAAGATATTTCATTGTGTAATTTACTTATGACACTGTGCAGGAACCATCTGTAGGGCCATCCTGTGACTTTGGGTCCTGATATTTGGCCTTGTAGATTGCGCACCGCTCAACCTGCATGATATCAGACAGCTGAGCAGGTGTACACGGGCGCTATTGGGTTTTGGATTTGTTTGGGGAAAACTGTCTTCAACTAAAAATGTAATTTATGAATATTTGGGGGTTAATCCTAAAGAAAAGTTTAAAGTAAATCATTTGTAATTATCCTTACTGCCTTTATCTGACCATGTGAGGGTGGCCCATAATCGTATTAGGGAACAAATCTAGGACTGCCGCTAAACATCATCGTGAGCCTCTAGAAAATAGGTGACTTGGATTAATTAAGCAATAATACTACGACCCTTCCACAATTTAATCCTACATAAGGGAAATGCCTATTGACCAGGATACATCTTATAGTTTTCCTAAAATTAGCTTTTGGAGGCTCATCTAGACCCAAATGTGTTTTAGTCCGAAACCAAAATTTTTACTTTTTAAAATGTGAATTGCAACCAGTATGCATCGAAACATTATTTTTGTTGTGTTTAGCATTTTCCTTTGCTTCAGCCAAACCCCAGGACCAGCTCTTCCCTCCCTTGGCCTGCATTTTCCGGCCGCTGTGTGTCTTCATTCCCACAGTAAAGATAAGCTCGATATGTGTTATTCCAGAGTGTTTCCTCTCTGTTTCCTTCAAAACGTCACGATCCCTAGTAGATTTACAAGAAATACGTATTGAACAACTGAAATTTCTTTGGCAGATGTTACAGAGAAATTACCCATTGTGACAAGAAGCGAGTAAAAGGACCTCAGAGAGGTGACAGGTCATGAGCTGATTTTGTGCCTGAGTAAGATTGAGAACTACCTGCTGCCGTTTATGGTGGACTTACGATGGGTTAAGTGCATGTCATAAAATACCTCATTTAATGTAATCCTTATAATAACCCTCTGCAGCAGGTTTTTAATCTCATTTTTTAAAGACTATTTTTAGAGCTGTTTTAGATTCACAGCAGATTGAGGGGAAGGCCCGGAGATTTCCCACATACACCCTGTGCTCACATACACAGCTTCCTGCCTCGTCAGCATCGCCCCCAGACGGGACCATCCTTACAACTGAAGAGCCTCACTGACACGTCACATCACCCAAAGTTCATAGTTTACGTCAGGGTTCCCTCTTGGTGTTGGACATTCTATGGATTTAGACAGTTGTATAATGGCGTGTATCCATCATTATAGTATCGTACATAGTAGGTTTAATGTCCTAAAATGCTTCCGTGCATGAGCTGTTGATCCCTCCCTCCTTTCTAACCCCCGGCATCCACTGATCTTTTTACTGTCCTCATAGTTTTGCCTTTTCCAGAATTCCATATTGTGGGAATCATATAGTATGTAGCCTTCTCATATTGATTTTTTTCACCTAGGATTATGCGTTTTAGATTCCTTCATGTCTTTACATAGCTTGATAGATCATTTCTTTTTAGGGCTGATTACTAGTCCATTGTCTGGATGGACCACCATTTATTTATCCATTCACATACTGAAGAACATCATGGTTGCTTCCAAATATTGACGGTTGTGATTAAGCTGCTATAAACGTGCACGTGCAGGCTTTCGTATGGGCATTCGTTTTCAACTCCTTTAGGTAAATACCAAGGATTGTGATTTCTGGATCACCCGAGAGTATGCTTCAGTTTTGTAAGAAACTGCCCAACTGTCTTCCTAAATAAGTGTACCATCTTGGGTTTGCCCAGCAATGAAAGGAAGTTCCTATTGCTCCATCCTCACCAGCTTTGTGTCCTCCTCACTGTTCTGGATTTTGGCCACTCTAATGTGTATAGAGTGGTTCAGTCTCATTTTTCAGGTTCTCATTTTTCTTGGATAAGAAAAATGAAGCATGGAGTACTTAAGCAACTTACCTGAGGTCACATGCTCATAACTGAAAAGCTGGGATCTAAATACATTTGTTGGAACTGTAACCACACAGCCAAGGCTTGCAAACACTTCTAACCACCACATCCCGCCCCTTTCTCTGGAGAGACAGTTTTCCTCAAATTTAAAAATAGAAGACTGCCCTCTTCTCCTTATGCACTGGTTTATATTGAAGGAGACAGTGTATCTGAATGTACTTTGAAAATTGCAAAGTACTGTGAATATAGGTAGTCACATGTTATATTATTTGGAAAAGATGAGATCATTTTGAGTACCAGGTGTAACACCAAGTCTTTACATGACTTTAAATCAATTTCACTAGACCTTAGATTCCTGATCTATAACATAAAATATGGCTACATTTTAAGCATTACTATGTGACATGTGTCCTGTGTGTTACCAAAATAAAAATTGCAGCATCTGAGGCCCTGTAGATGGACAGGGGGTAAAAGATACTCAGTGGCGATAGTTGTCCATGCAAGAGGCAAAGTACAATGAGTCAAATGCAAAGACATGAGAGGAAAGAATAAAAGTTGAGATGCTAAGTTGATATTAACTTCTGTCTGTCTAAAGGAAGATAGCATGATGCTTATCACAAGAATCTCTACCAGGAGAAAATGATGCCAGTGAGAAATACAGACGGCCTCCTTGTACCTGCCAAATAAGCGTGTGACCCCATAATCAATGAGATTTCCCATCAAGTGTGCAGGTGCAGCTGGAGATGCCCCTGGTTTCTTCATTTTTCCGTAGAGCATGTCTTTTTTCTTTTAGCTTCTTAGGACAAAATTATTTAACCCATTTGAATAACTAATACATTGAATCTTGCTGACTATTCATTGAATAATCATATATGATCAGTTATTCTGGTAGATACTGGCAATGATCCTGTTTTTTCCCCTGACATTTATGGAGGTTCTGTGTTTGTGTCAGTTTGTAGCTCCATATTGAATCACTGGAACTTTATAGCAATGAAACTCACTCACTCTGAAACTGACGATGTGCTGTAGATGGGCTTTTTTGTAATTTATGAATTGGATATTAGCTTATATTGCAACCTTCTCATTTTCATCATCCGTAAAGGTAAAATCTACAATCCATTTTACAGGCAATTTTAAGTATAACGTTCTTCTTTTTTTGCGCTGTAGTTCTACTATGTGCATTAGAGAAATGTTTTCCCTACTCCCTTTTCAGAGAGCTCACTTAACAAAAAAGTTATTTTGATAGAGCAGAATGCTGTGTCAATATCTCCAAGTCTTGTACCACCAAGATTCCAGAAGCACCATTATTATTAATGTCTTAGTCCGTTGATTCTAGAAAAGCTCAACAGGAGCAGACAAAGACATTTGCCAATTTTGAGAACACAGACAGAAATATTTGGCTTGGGGAACTGCACAAACAAAGCAGTGAGGTGAAGGAACTCAATGCGCTCTTCCAAATACAAGGATGTTTCCGATGGCTTTAATTGTACCAACAGCAGATGCTTCCTATGGAAGGTTACTTTGCAAAAACATGAAATAAAATAAACCTACTAATGGAAGCTTTCTAAGTCCCATTTTGAACTGGGCATCAGAGAACGCTGAATAGATACTGCGGGGATCGGGGAGTGACGTGTTTTTTTCTGCAGAGTTGTTTTATTGAAGCGTCATTTGATGGTTCACGTTCTGATGGGTGGCTGGCCATTCATTGAGATCCCTTCCCTAAAGGGGACAATTGCCCATTCAAATATGGATCAATAAGAGAGTAAGGCTTTGATTTAGTTCACAAACACTGTCAGGTCCATTTCTTGCAATGTGTTATTTAAGAGCCGCTTGCAGCATATTGGAGATAATAATTGCTGGTATTATCAGGTGGAATATTGTAACAAAGTGTCCACAGATATCATGGAATGAGCTCTCTGAGAGAGAGAAGGTAGTTTTTGGAAACCTCAGGCACTTTGCTGTTGGCTGCCAAATAGTGTTTTTGGCAGATTACTGTCACAGAACGCTCTCAGAAGTACTCTTTGGTGGACAGTAAAAAATGCAAATGGCAGTTCACTCATGGAGTAATGATTGCTTTGGATGGATCCTGAAGTGTAATGTGTCATAAACACGAAACGATCAACCTTATTTATGTGGCCCCCGTTTTAGTTACTCACCAACTATTGAGATGATTTTCAGCAGGTCGTGTAGATGTATTTCTTAATTGCATGTTACTGTTGTGGGTGAGTGAACATTATCTCTCCTAGATACAGAGGATGTAGGTTTGAAACACTATCATATTCATTCAAGAAAGGCTGCCTAGTTGACACGGTTTCTACTGGCAGGACCAGTTCCAGAGGACCAAGCTCCTAAGGCAGCTGGGCCAGCCCAAAGGCACTGGGACTTCTTCCAAGCAGATGCCACTGCGTCAGATTTAGGAATTTCTCACTGTCTGGGATCCCAGACCTCTCCTCCCAGTCAACCTCTGCTAGATTTCACCCAAGCGTGATCATGAACTCTGAGTCTGTTGTCAGTCTGTTCAAATGTGCAGCTACCTTCACACCAACATCTGAATTTGAACTTCCTTTCCTGTCTCACTATTGCACCAGCTTGGAACTGGTGTCCATCCCTTGCCTTACTGGACTCGGACATCACCCGATCTGTGAGTTGCCCTTTGCATTCTGCTTTTCCCAACTGCTGGTCACAAGTTTGCTCAGTCATGTAGTCTAGATGTGTAATTCACATGTAGATGACACATCAAACCATTGCGTACACGTTAGTCATTAAAACTGACCCAATGCAGGCAACTATAGGAAGAAAACTTCCAGTTGAACTCATATGGAACCCATTTGCTAATTGCGGGGGGAAATAAAGCGTGTAAATTATACAATGGAAAAAAAAAAACAACAACACCCTGACCCAATCTGAGTTTTCTCAGTGAACAGTGTTGTGCCGTGGTGACCAAGCCATGGAAATGGTCTTCAGCAAGAAGAAAAAGAAAATGATTTTGTAGAGCCTTTAAAACATTGCTGGTGCTGTATAAGGTAACATCCAGGAGACTTATCTGGGAATTAAAAAATCTGTCATTATTTGTAAGTCAAAAGGATGAACCATATTGTGTGTGTGTGTGTGTGTGTGTGTGTGTGGGTTTGGGGGTGTGTGTGGGTGTGTGTGTGTGTGTGTGTGTGTGTGTGGGTGGGTGGGTTTGGGGGTGTGTGTGTGTGTGTGTGTGTGTGGGTGTGTGTGTGTGGTGTGTGTGTGGGTGTGGGTGTGGGTGTGTGTGTGTGTGTGTGTGTGTGTTTCCCTAACTGTGCCTAGCAGTTTTCTCCTATGAACGTAGAGGTCTTCAAGAAGACCCCTGGCTTTAATATTTCTTTTCTTAGTACTCATTTTTACTCAGTAGACCCATAAGTGAGCCATTGATTAGGGTAAAAACAGTTTGTCCATAGGCCCATTTAATTCTGAAGACTGTCCAATAAAAAAGAAAAAAGGAAGAAGCGTCTCCCACGTGTGAGAAAGCTGAGTGCACTAAGCAATTCAATGCTTTCCTGTAACCGGCAGTGATTTTTTTGTCCTTTTTGAGTATGAAAGCCACCAAGTGCCCTACTGTAATGATAAACACCAGATAAAGCTTCCTTCACAAGGCAAAAGTGGCTGCAGGGGAACATCCTTATTTTCGAGACATTTGGCACAGAGATTTTCACTGACAATAAGTCATAATGCTGTTGTTCTTATACTGCGAGGTTAGGCACACCTGTTCGAATAAGCTGTGTGTGTGCTAAGCCTCTTGGTCGGCTTTGAGAAACATTTTTGTCTTTCTTCTCACAGTGAAAAATGAGCTCAGAAATGGAGGTAAGGGAGAAACTAGGCTTATGGGAAGAAGAAAACATTTAACAATAGGAAGGAGAAAAACCCTTTCTACATCTTAGGAGGTGCTTTCTTTAAAGAGAAGAAAATCTGCTTTTCTGTGTCTGAGTTCAACTGTCTGAGGCCTTCATTCTGCACTGTAGAGTTATCCAAACGGAGCCCATCTCTAATGAGAAATCGAAATCTAATCCTTTGTAAGGAATTTGCTTTTTTTTTGTATGGACCACTAAGATGGAAACTTGCAACTGCGTTCCCCTGCTCCTGCCGAGGTTGGAATTGAAATTTCTTCTCACAGCGATGGAGCTGCAGGAGAGGTACCAGTCTCTCATTCTTCATACTGAGGGGAGCAGCGTGGCACTGACTCGGACTGACTTGGCATGGATTTCCTTTCAGCAAATGAAAACCTACCTCCCTTGACAAGGCGAAAAATAGGATGCCGTCACA
Organism: Balaenoptera physalus; assembly: GCF_965194825.1. Classification (NCBI taxonomy): domain Eukaryota; kingdom Metazoa; phylum Chordata; class Mammalia; order Artiodactyla; family Balaenopteridae; genus Balaenoptera; species Balaenoptera physalus. Next base: position 37,686,501 of record NC_138902.1, on the reverse strand, counting down.
TTTTGCTGTATCTTACCAGGGTACTGCTGGCATCCAGCCCTCAGGAAAAGAAAAAAAGAATCCTTCTCTAAAGTTTTTTTTTCAGATTTGAGAGATTGATTTTAAGGTTTGTCTGCATTTCAAACTTTCTTTCCCTAAAAATGAAAAATCAGTTTGGGAGAGTCGATAAAGGGAAATATTTAAAATGGTAGTTTGTTTTCTGGAAAAAAATCTTGTATTGTGATGGTAAAAGTGGTTCATCATCTCAATGGAAGAAAAATGGCATGTGATGATTTAATTGACACCCGTGCATCTATCATGTTTTCTACTCTTATAGGTCATCTGCTGTGCGTGGTCATGGGTCAGATTCTGGGGCAAATACAGAAATGAATAAGATGAGACTTTGTGATGGTCAATTTTATGTGTCAACTTGACTGGTCCATGGGGTGCCCAGGCAGCTGGTTAAACATTATTTCTGGAGGTGTGTGTGAAAGATTGGCATGTGTTTCTTTTCTTTTTTCTTTTGGATATTTTATTTATTTATTATTATTTTTTTCAATCTTTGATGTCATCTGCTTCCAGCATTTAAACAAAAATTGTATTGGAGTAGTTGATTTACAATGTTGTGTTAGTTTCATGTGTACAGCAAAGTGATTCAGTTATACTTATACTATACCTATTATTTTTCAGATTCTTTTCTCATATAGGTTATTACAGAATACTAAGTTCCTTGTGCTATGCAGCAGGTCCTTGTTGGTTATCTATCTTATATATAGTAGTGTGTATATGTTAATACCAAGCTCATGATTTATCCCCCCACAGACACATTTCCCCTTGGGTAACCATAAATTTGTTTTCAATATCTGTAAGTCTGTTTCTGTTTTGTAAATAAGTTCATTTGTATCATTTTTTAAATTAGATTCCACATATAAGTGATGTGATATTTTTCTTCCTCTGTCTGACTTACTTCACTTAGTGTGATAATCTCTGGGTCCATCCATGTTGCTGCAAATGCCATTATTTCCTTTTCTTCATGGCTGAGTAATATTCCATTGTATATATATATATACCACATCTTCTTTATCCATTCCTCTGTCGATGGACATTTAGGTTGCTTCCATGTCTTGGCTATTGTAAATAGTGCTGCAGTGAACACTGGGGTGCATGTATCTTTTCAAATTATGGTTTTCTCTGGATATATGCCCAGGAGTGGGATTGCTGGATCATATGGTAGTTCTATTTTCAGTTTTTTAAGGAAACTCCATACTGTTCTCCATAGTGGCTGCACCAATTTACATTCCCACCAACAGTGTATGAGGGTTCCCTTTTCTCCACACCCTCTCCAGCATTTACTGTTTGTGGACTTTTTGATGTTGGCATGGTCATCCTGACTGGCGTGGGGGTGATACCTCATTGTAGCTTTGATTTGCATTTCTTTGATAATTAGTGATGTTGAGCATCTTTTCATGTGCTTTTTGGCCATTTGTATGTCTTCTTTGGAGAAATGTCTATTTAGATCTTCTGCCCATGTTTCATTTTTGATTGGGTTGTGTGTTGGTGGTGTTCTTTGTTTTTTTTTTTGATATAGAGCTGCATGAGATTAATCCCTTTTTAGTTTCGGGATTAATCCCTTGCAGTCGCTGCATTTGCAAATATTTTCTCCCATTCTGTGGGGAGATCGGCATTTGAACTGGTAGACTCAGGAAAGCACACGGCCCTCCCCAGGGTGGGTGGGCTGCATCGAATCCCTTGAGGGCCTGAACAGGACAGCAAATCGGAAGACTGCTGAACTCACCCTCACTGCCTGACTGTTGAGCGGGAACACCGACCTTCTCCTGCCTTCGGCCCCCCAGCTCTCAGATCCTTAGAACCACACCACCGGCTTTCTTGAGTCTCCAGCTTTTAGACAGCAGATCATGGGATTTCTCAGCCTGCATGATTGGTTCCATTTCTCTGGAGACCCTGTCTCATACAGACCTGCTCCAGGGCTTGTCAAAGTAGGGTTAGGGACTGCTCGTGATTTAGAAGGAATCATTTTGATATTTGCATGTAGGAGGCACTCTTTCTCTTGATAGGAAGAAACTCCATTTCACTAGATTCTGCCAATTGAAATCTTTCATCAAAACTACTATGAAAATTAGAAAGGATACAGGTCAGTGTTCAAATACAAAAATAATGATAATCACTAATATTTATTGTATGAAGTCTCTATATATGTACACAAGACACTAAGTGTTTTAGAAAATTATTTATTAAAGGGTCTTGTGATCCCTATGGCACTTTTATTGAAGTGATTCCCTGAAAGAAGAGATCCCCTGTTTTTGGAGAATTGGAATCACACCATGGGCCAGGAAAGAAAAATCAACTGAAGGTGCCCTTGGATTAGATGGTGAAGACTAGAGTTGAGATGATTACTTGGATAGGAACTTGGAACAAGTCTCTTTCATAAAGGTTGTTTTAGTTCCAGCTTTTCCAGTTATCGCTGAAAAGACAAGCTTGGAAAGTCTTCAGTGGTGATGTGCAGTATTGATTGTCAAATATTTTTTAGGCTGAAGACACCTCGGTGCTTGGTTAAATGAATAATAGAAGAGAAGGAAAAGATGAAAAAATGCTAGAACAGGCACCCCTGGCTCCTGGAGCTCAAAGGCAAGGGCAAAGATTTGCTATTTGGCATAGTGTTTTGGAATTGGTTTGGGGAATGTACAAAAGTTTAATTAACAGGGATGATTAAATTTCATGAGTGTAAGAGATAAACAGTCTTAAAGAATTTCAAATTGGGTTGGGGTAGGGAAATGGAGAAGTAGGCAAAAGAAGTGCCAGGGAGAACAAAATATAATTTTCTAAGCGTTTTAATCAATGAGCCCAAGCGATTATTCCAGGGACCTGGGGGTCTTTAAGGTAATTAGGACACAACAAAAAGGTAAAACACAAGAAGGATCTGTGAATTTGTAATGCTATCAAACATTGCCAGCTGCTAGAGAAATGTGTAACCCTGGAACACTGGCTTGTGTTGTCCTGAGAAGCAAGGATGGCATGTTTTCTTCTTGACCTCGGAAACACCTTTTGCTTTCTATGGAAACCATCCCAATGTTTCTAGGTGAAAAAAGGGACTGTAAAGAGTTAATAAATCAAAATGACAGCAGAAGTGATAAAAATGTGAAAGAAATACGTGGGTGCACATTTTCAAGTCTAAAAATTCTTTGAAGCTAGAGACACCCTTAGCTATAGTGCTTAAGCTCTAAAAGATAGTTAAAAAAGCATGGGATCAGAGTGTTATCCATGTAAGTGATTTTGCACTGCTCAACTATCCTCCGTATCATTGTATTTTGATCATTAACTGTACTGTAAAAGTATTATCTCCTTATATAATATTAGTTTACTACCATTTGCATATTCTTCATTGATTTGTTATCAACATTTTGATAGTTAAAAATGCCTGTTTTAAATAATGAAAATGGAGCAATAGGATTATAATACAGGGCATAGTGTTACAAATCCAGCAAGTAAAATGCTGCAGATGTTAGGTGGGTGCCAAAGAGGAGGCAGATTCTTTTTTTTTTTTTTTTTAATTTATTTATTTAATTAATTTATTTTTGGCTGTGTTGGGTCTTCGTTGCTGCGCGTGAGCTTTCTCTAGTTGCAGCGAGCGGGGGCTACTCTTTGTTGCGGTGCACAGGCTTCTCATTGCAGTGGCTTCTCTTGTTACGGAGCACAGGCTCTAGGTGTGCGGGCTTCAGTAGTTGTGGCACGTGGGCTTCCGTAGTTGTGGGTCACGGGCTCAGTAGTTGTGGCACACAGGCTTAGTTGTTCCGCGTCATGTGGGATCTTCCCGGACCAGGGATGGAACCCCTCTCCCCTGCATTGGCAGGCGGATTCTTAACCACTGTGCCACCAGGGAAGTCCCAGGGAGGCAGATTCTTTAATAGGGGAGGATCAAAGAAGAGGAGATGGTTTTGGGGGATAAATAGGTTTCATTAACCTGTTAGGAGGGATAGAAGGGCATTTCAAAATGAGAATGGTGGTTAAATAATAACATGGAAAAAATGTACAGAGCATGTCATGGGATTAACATGCAGTTCAGTGAGGCCGGGTGGTAGGAGATGACGCTGGGAAGGATATTGGAGTTAGGTTGAATATTTAGTGTAGAAGTTGGGGCTTTATCCTCTAGCAATGAGGAGACTTTGAAAAATGCTTTTGTAGAATTACTGAATAGTATATGTACTTACATTGCTCAAAAAAGCACACTGTATATTTTTCCCATCTGCTCAGCTCACACCCCACCTTCAACATCCACAGGTAACCACTTTTATTTGTTTTTATGTGTGTCCTCCTGAAGGCTCTTTATGCAAATGTAAATGTACATTATTATTTCCGCCCTTTTACACAAAAGGTAGCACTTTACACTTTTTCTATTTTGCTTTTTTCCCGTAAAAATATACATTTTAGAGCTTTTCTGTATTTTTTAAAAGCTAAATGCTTTGGAATTACTGTAGTTTATTTTACTGGTTTCCTACTGCTATTTTAGTGGTTTTAATCTTTTACAAGCAATGTAAAACCATCAGTTTGCATGCAGCAAGGAAACCTCAAGAATAAATTGCAAGAACTAGGATTGTTGAGTTCAAAAGATATTGAATTTCTAATTTTGATAGTCATCAAGGATTGTCACTTGTAGGAATTCTGTTCATTTATATTCTACGTGGTACTTCTTTTTTAATAGCTTTACCAACAGTGAGCAATCCATCTTTCAAATTTTGATAGTCTTATCGGTGAAATAAAGGAAGCTTGGAGTAGTTTAATAATCACTTTTCTTATTAAGAGTAGATTTGAGCATCTTTTTTGTATGTTGAGATTCTTTTGTGTTTATTTTCTATAAACTCACTCTTCACTACTTTTGCCTGTCTTTGATTGAGTCAATGGTCTTTTACTTATAAATTTAAAGGTGTTAATTATAAGTTAGCTATAGAAACCCTTAAAGGTCATATGAGTTGCAAATGTTTTTTTTTCCCTAATAGATTGTTTGCCTTTTGACTTTTCTCACAGTGTTTGTTTGTTTGTTTTGTTTTCATACACTCCTTAGTGGTTGGAACGGTCTACATTTTTCCAGGATTACACATACATTCTACCATTTTAAGTCTTTTGTTTAATACCGACTCTGAAACCTTGATGCATTTTTTAGTTTATCTTGATGCAAAATGTGAGATAATAAAACAAGTTATATTTTTATGTCTAATTAGTTGCCTCCAAATATGCTATTTCTTAATAATCATCTTTCCTTAATTGACTTGCATTTTATGATGCATTCAGAATAGATGGCAATTCTGTCTTAGTTCAATTATAAATGCACTGGAGTTCTGATAAACATAGCAAGATTTTTCAAATGTATATTCAGTGAGTATCAATATCATGCAGAAGAAAATGTAAAAAGTAAAAATAATAAAATCCAGGGAAGCAAAAACATGAAAAATGAAAATAAAAACAAGAAAAAGAAAATGAAGGGAAATAGCCTTCTCACATATCACATGTATATTATCAAGCTCCAATAATAAAACTGCATGATTTTATGAACCTCATGAATGATTTACAGCCCAATGGATCACAATAGGGCTTCCAGTATAAAGTCTTTTCAGGGACACCAAGTCCTGTTGTCTGCAGCCGTGTTTATTGCTAGATGCCTGTTTTGAGGATTTTGGAGCTTGGAAGTCGCCTGTGTTTAAAAGGGGTGAAAGGTATGGAAAGACCGAGATAGAAGTGAGAGAGTATCTCCATGGGATCACAGCAACTATTGACAGATTGAAGGTGGGTGGTGAGGAATCGGTGGGGAAAGACCACTCAGAGTTTTCTGACCTGGGAGGTGCTTTCAACCTCCTAAAACAAGCTTGAGAGGAAGATAACCAGGCAGCTTTGCAGATCTGAGTCTGAGTTTCTGATTTAGGGTAACAGAGATCAGCTTGGGAGTCAGTATCAGACCTTCAATGTGGCCATGGAGTGACCATCCAGAGAGAGTAGAAAACAGGCAAAGACTAGGACCGAGGATGGAACTTTGAGACACATCTGCATTTAAAATATGGTAATGTGGAATAATCAGAGGGTTAGGAAGCAAATATGGAGAGAATCCTGGGTAAATACAAGAGAACAGGGCTGGAGGAAATAAGCTGGGGATGGCCCTGCACTCTCTTCCATTTCTTGGGCTGTCAACAACAGTAATGTGGTTGGGTCCCCCAATCTGTGAATGAAAAAATGGAGGCAAAAGAAGGGGGTCCTGTATTGTTCAGAGCACATGAGAAGAGCCTGCAAGTGTGGAAGGAGGAACGTGTTTCTTTGTTTTCTGACGTCTGTCAGGAAATCAACTTAAAATGGGACAGAAAGGTCCATCTCTTACGTTTCTGGGTCTCTCAGAATATTTCCTCTGATCACAAGTTCACGTTTGCAGGAACCAGGCTTTCTCTTGCTCGTCAGCCTCAGTATTTGTTTTCCATAAATTAAAATTCAATTAAAATCCAATCCGCCTCCCTTTACCTACAATCCCGTGGTTAGTTCTGCTCTCTGAAGTTAATACACAATCAAAGTAATAAAGACCATGGGATCAACCAAGAAATGGAAAGTCATGGGTCTCTTATCTGAAGGCTCGAGCTGAGAACAGGCAGATCAGGTTTGATCAAACCCGGAGTTAATCTGAGCATTGGTTGACTATAACAAGCTCCCATAATAAACCCTTTGAAGTGGAAACATGGAAACTCTCGCAAGATCAGTCTAAATCAGGGATTGACATCATTTCAGAGTTAGGTTGCCAAGATGCTGAGCCCATTCTTTTTCTATTGTGCCGGGTGTGGAGGTAAACGCCACATAGGCATCCCTTCCTTTCCCAATAGAAACTTCCCCAGTCATCAGGATACCATTGTCCCAATCATGTTTCTCCTGTCACTGCATGTGATGATCAGTTATTCAGACCTAGGAGACATCATTAATGCCCTCAGGGAATATGGGGTCTGTTGGAGCAGAAAATGAGAGGCAGTTTTAGATTACTGGACATTAGCAAGAGGGAAAATGGGAAGAAATTACTTCAGGATGGGTCAACCAAAGTAGGCAAATTTTATTAACCAGAAGGTGAAAGAGAGGCACAAGCCATCTAGAAGTTGGGATTTGAAAGGGCACCGAGACGAAGATGGGAAATTCCAGACTTAGATTTGCCAAATTTCCTTGTGGATAGCCCTTTCTGATATCTACTTTGAACAAAAATATTATGAGATGCTCGTGACAGCTTTATATCTGCATGGGAGTCTAACTATAATAGAAGGGTTTGTTTTTTTTTTTTAATGTTTTGATGCTTTTGTTACCTATATAGTATGTATATCCTTTTTTATTTATTTTATTTTATTTTTATTTTTGCTAGAAGATAGAGTTCAGTGCTGTCAGGTGAATCATTGCGTTTAATTCTCTTTGCCTTTGCTCTTTCTGCTTTTCTCTTATTCTTTAATTATAGGCTCCTGTTTATTGTCTTCCTCTTTTCTAAGAACAGTACATAAATAAGGTTTTAAGAGTGCATTAAGAGGGCAATCAGTCTATTTTGTATAAACCCAAAATAACACAGAAGCATTTCAACACATGAAAAATAGAGCTGAAAATAGAGCAAGTATTCTTAGGATTAGGTACATTTTCTTTTGTTTTTGTTAGACTTACTAAATTGCTCCTATTAATATAATGTTCTCATGCATAATGTAACAGCTGAGAGCAAGGAGTAAAGTTTGAGAGTCCTACATTTTGAGAAGCTGCATCACTCCCATAAAAGTGGGAAGCAGCGTGTGCCAAATCCCCACACACCACACTCTGACACACCTGTAATGCAAGGGTGGTGCAAACTGCATAATTTCCTACAGCAACTCATATCAAAATATTTCATCAAAGTTAATTAAATTTTTCATTATTTCTTGAGAGAGGAACAAGGTATTGTGATCTTAAAAATAGATCTGTAAACAGACGGAAGAGAGTTTGGGAGATGGAACTTTAATGAAACAAGAAAGGGAAAAATACATTAAGGAGGAAATCATAATGAATCATAGAATGTTAGAGTTGAAGCAGTCCTCAGAGACCATCTGTTCCAAGCCCTCATTTTAGGATGGGGGAGCTGAGGTCCATGCATGTTATGTAAGGTCACAGAGCGTCATAATGACTCAGATTCCTGCTCTGTGAACATAACTCTCCAGGAGAATATTAGGCACTTGTGAATATTTCACTCTTTTTTTTTCACCCACTAGGGTACTCTTGGGTGCTTTGAAACAGTAATTTCCCTACAGTAATCTTGAGCACAGAGGCTATCATACTGTGCAAAAATTAAGCTGGCCTTTAGGAATTACTCAAAATGGTCTAGGATCTGGGATACTCAACCTTATAGCTCCAGAAATTCAATTTTGATCACTTACCAAGAAATGAACAGGCGCTGGGGAATTGACAGATGCAATACTGACTTATGTACCATAAAGATAAATGTGCTTCTATATGAAAAGTTGGAATTAGTGGGTGAATGAACTCAGTAAAGCGTGTAATTCTGTGCATGGAAATTACATTGGTAACAAGGAGAATAAGATAATTATAATTGTTGTCATGCCTCATGGTTAGGTCCATGCCGAAATCCCAGTTATGGCTAAAGCATCTTCATTAACGTTGTGTTCTGACATGATATTCATATCTTCTTTGGGGACAAATAAAGAGTTTGTAGAGACTACCGTGTTTTGAGTAGTGGGGAACTTAGCCAATTCTTGCTGTACACAGTCTGGTAGTGAGAAGTGTTCTGATTTAAGACTCCAAAGACATGGGTTCTAGTCTCAGTTGTACTGTTGTGTAAGTACTATAACCCTGGGAAAGTCAAGAGATTGCTCTGAGCTTTAACTTTCTCATCTCTGAAATGTGGAAATGGATCTTGGTGAATTCCAAAGTACTTTCCAAAGCTCACAGTCTCAAACTTCAAGGACTGTTCCTTTTCTACACACCACAAGTCCTTCTCTTCTTGCCTCCCTGCCTTGTATTGACACCAGTCATGGTATTTCCATTGATTTGTCATAATTTAATGAGACACAGTATCTTAGTCAAGATCTTCTAGAGGGCAGGTTATCCGGCAATAGGAGGGATAAGGTCCTCCTTTAAAGTTGCCCCAGAGACCAAACTTCTGCAGCCTGTGTACGTTGGACATTGCCTTTCCGGCACCTACCATTCTTGTTTTGCAATTTCTCTAGTGCCTTCAGAGGCAGCCGCCATGCTCCACAGTTGTAACACTTCCCGTTGCTCTCGTGTTGATGGAGTTCCACGAGGACTTGCTCTCACGTGGACTTGGCCTCCACACACACTGCATCTCAGCTAATCACTGGTGAAGCTGAAGCAGAGTTGATGCTACTGCTTACCAGAAGTTATTACCATCTTGTTGAATGCTATGGACTGAATGTTTGTATCCCTTCAAATTCATGTGTTGAAGCCCTGATCCCCAATGTGATGGTATTTGGAGGTGGGACCTTTGGGAGATAAATGGGTTTAAATGAGGTCATGTGGATGGAGCCCCTTGATGGGATTAGTGCCCTTATAAGAACAGGAAGAGACAGAAGGACCTCTCTCTCTCTTTGCCCCTCTCTGCCTCTCTCTGTCTCTCTGTCTCTGTCTCTCTGTCTCTCCATCTATCTTTCTTTCTCCATGCATGCACAAGGAAAGGCATGTGAGGACATACCCAGAAAGAAGGCTCTCACCAAGAACCCGACCATGGTGGCACCCTGACCCTGATGTCAGACTTCCAGCCTCTAGAACCATGAGAAATAAGTTTGTTGTTTAAGCTGCTCAGTCCGTGGTGCTTACTATAGCCTCCCAATCTAAGACACATACATCCATAAAGGGCTCTACTGCTTTTGGGTAGATGAGCAATCCTACTGCAGAGTTCCATCTCAAGGGCCTGCTTTTTAGAAGCACTCTGGCACCAATTGTCTTAGCCTGGGTCTCCCATGAGGCAGAGCCCAAGGAGAATCTCAATCTGTTCTCAGTTTACGTGGGAGTTTCAAGGTTAAGGGTATGGATGAAGGGAAAGTATGAGAGAAGGAAACACGGGAAGCATGGTCCTCTTGTTACTGCACTGGCCGCCACTTCACCAAGAGCTGGGAGAGAGGCAGTGGGTTTGTGGGCAGGTGTGTTTCTTGGAGTGTGGGATTGTGAATGTGTGCAAGCAGGAGAATCACACACTCAGCTCAGAGTGATACACAGAGGGGAGAAAGAAGGCTCATCCGTGCACTTGTTTTCTTCTCACCTCTCCTCTCCCATTGGCTGCACCCCCCCCAGGGCAGCTAGTTTCTCCCAGACTCCTCTGTTGTATCTTCTGATGCCGTGGGTGCCTCTGAGGATGCCACATGCCATCCGGGGTGGGCCCTTTCATCTACACCCAGAACGCCAGGGTAGGCATGTGGGGCGTGAGGTTCTTGAGGCCCAGGGCTCAGTCAGACGGTCACCGTTTGGAAAGCATGGCAAGATGCGACAGAGGAGATGGTGCAGTTCCAGACTCGGGTGGACTCTTCAGAAACAAGGAAGACTTTGAAAAACTCTAAAAATGCACATGGCATTTTTGTTTACACAGTAGCTCAAATCCCAGAGCTCTACTGGCCAGCATAGAGCTGAGAGTTAATAACACTGTATTGTACACTTAAAAATGTGCTAAGAGGGTAGCTCTTATGGTGAGTGTTCTTATCACAAAAAATAATTATAAACGAAGAGGGCAGGAGGAAATGTTTGGAGGGGATGGATGTTTACGGCAGAGATTGTGGTGATGGTTTCATAGTGTGTACTTATCCCAAACGTGTCAAGTTACATACATTCAGTATGTGCAGTTCTTTGTATGTCAATCATACCGTAGTAAAACGGTTTATTATTATTATTATTACTATTATTACTTTCAATGAATTGCTTTGTAGTTAATGGAGCAATCTCATCACGGGTCATATCTTGTTTGTTTTAACCTGGAGACAGTTAATCCAGGATGATCTGGTTAGTTCCACCAGGAGAGATGGCTGTTTGGCTGCCTCAATTTGAAGTTGTCTTTCTGACCAGTTCCTTCTTTTCCTGAAAGGGTAATAATAGATAAAGATCAGCAGAGTAAATGTGTGAAAACTAGGATATAGACTTACCTGTGAGGTCTTAAAAGAGTTAGCATCCTTTGCTGTGCCTCAGTTACTCATTGTAAATCAGGTGCAGAAACTGAAGACCCCTGTGTTTTCTGCAGACTCAGGCATCTAAAGCATCCTTGCCATGTGTACACCTGCTGTGCACCTCACTCTTGGGACTCTGGGATTTTGACTTTAGGCTGAAGTCTGCTGATGGACTGAATAAAATACTTGGTTTTCTTAGAATGTTAGCACATAAAGAGTTCTTAATGCAAACCCTTCATTCGAGAGATGAGGGTATTGGGGGCTAAAGAATTTCTGACTATCCCAAATATATGCAGTGCTTCTCTTAGAAAATCCTTCTTTTTCTTATTGTTTAGGGAGGACATATGCCAGCAACTTTCCCCAAGTAGCATAGAGTCAGCCAGCTGTGTGGAAAAAAATAAAAATAAAAAGATATTTTTGTCTTTTAATATGAAAATTATCTTGTACCTAAATATCTCCCTAAATATTAATTCCTAATTGATAAGCACATGAAATCTGAGGATTTTAAGAGTAAAGTAAAAGATGATGGCCATCTAGACAGCATGAAGGGAAATCATAAGAAAGATGAAATCTCACTCCCACCCCCGGTCTTCCTAAATCACCTTTCCTCCTGGTAATAGGCTCAGGACTGAGTTGGAAGATTTTCAAGAAGACAAAATCAGATAATGCCATTCTCTTTCCAGAGCAATAGCTGTACATTTCCTCTTGCTGAAAATTCCCGTCAGCCAATGGATTTTGCCAATATCAATATTGATAAGAAAGAATATTATCCCCAAACTCTACAGTTCTAGAAAATGAAAGGGCATGATATTCTGAGAAATTGGTTTCTAGGGCTTTAAATTGTGTGTTTAGTACGTGTGTGTGTATGTGTGTGCGCGCACATGTGAAATAGGGTATGATATATATCTAGAGAGAGAAGAGAGAGAAAGAGGTGGTACGTATAGGGTGCTGACAGTAATATCATCAATTAACAGAATCTGTAGATTGAAAGTGATCTTAGAGGTCATCTAAACGAATCTTCCAATTTTAATGGAGATCAAAGTGAGGCTCAAAGAAGTGGCTTAATAATTAGGAACAGACACACAATGACCATTTAATTTTCGAGTCTTGAAGCCTTCTGCTTTAATTTTTTGCTAGGGTGTGAAAAAATAGTCATGCATAAAGGAATAATTAATTAGCAAAGAGAAAGTCTCCATCCAATAAAGAAATAGAGGCATGTATTCTGCCCATGTTTTATAACTTCTTTCTCCAGCTCCTTCTGTTGCATTATTTAGATGGTAGAAACTGTCTCCCTAAGAGTTGGTGTATTGAATTTCCCTGCATGTGTTCTGAGAGATTGAGTTCATTTGACTGTTGCTTCCTTAGTGCAACGAGGTATCCCAGAAAGAGATGGAGAGGTAATTTAATTGAAGACCATAGCATCCATTTTGGCCCTTCTTTTCAGATGCCCATGTAGTATTCCAGTACAGCCATGATATCCTGCAGACTCAAAGTGAAAAGTATATTACCGGAGCTCACAAACTTTACACTCACGCAGTACAGTTTTATAGCAAGGTTCAGTGATCACAAAATAAAAAGGACCCAAGCAGTACACTCTGCAGAATGTGACTTGAAACTGTAACCATTAGGGAGAAAAGTGCCCAGATATCCACGAAGTTGTGGGAAAGAGAATCTCTTGCAGCATCAGGGTGACTTAGCAGGGACTCCTGTGTCTCTGTGGTGATGTGCTGCTCTTAGAATATTCTGGACCCAGTCCTTCTACTCTGCAAAGCCCTTTTGTTGATGACTCAGCACTTATTATTTATCTTAAACATTGATTTGTATAGATTTCAATTCAGTCCCTTTGTGAAGTCCCACCTGTGTTTTGTAGCCAGCTACATCTTTTAAAAAGTATTTTTAGATACATTTATAGGTATCTACATACATCATGCATACATACACCTATGTAATTACATACAAACACATATTTATACACACACACATACATATATGAACTAAAAATAAACTAGATTATTCATTTCCTTGGGTACTTTTGAAAAATAGTTGACGAGATATTCCTGAAGTCAGGGTGATACTGGAAAATTCCACCAGAGGGCAAGTCCAAAACCAGGTTTTTGTGGGAATGGGCAGACATGGCTATTGGGAACACCAAAGACCTTGAAACTTTTCAGTGAAATAACTAACCCTGACTTTCCCCACACGTTGGATTTCGCCTCTGCAATTACCGCCGTGCAATGGAGTTCTGTTCAGTTAACAATCCCTGCGGAGAGGCTGATGATGACAGGCCTGCATGTAGCTCCCTGGATCCCCCCATCCCTGCAAGCCCAGCCTTCACACCCTGTGGACCACTTGTCCACACACAATGCCCTTCCACGCCGCTGAAACCCCCAGCGAGGCCGCTTCCTGAGGATGGGATTTCCTCTCACCAGCCCATTCACAGCATTTGCTCAGAGCCAGTCTACTAAAGAGGAACATTCTGGGCCCCAGAGAGTCCCTCACCGGAGGACAGGAATACGTGCTGGGCTGTCTGATGGAGTCCCATAAGTAACAATGCTGGTCCGTGTGGGTGGGCTTTTTGGGTATAGTTTTCCTAGAAAAAAGAAATGGTGAGAAGAAGTCGCGCAAAAGTATGAGCCACTGTCTAGGGGCTCTTGAGTGGTAAAGCCACCATTTTAGGTCAAAAGAGGTTTCAAGGAAGGAATGAGCAAAAAAAAGGAATCAAGGAGATGTGGAGAGGACTGAATCGGGAGTTATGCCAGCAGTGCGGTCAGCGGTCAAGGCAGGACCCATAAACCCAGCAGTTCAAACCACGGGACCCGGCCAGCGTGAACGTAAACACGTTTGCCACAAGGTGAAGTACTGAACGTGATCGTTAATGAAGTTCTTATATCTACATAAATGAGTAGATAGATAGATAGGTATACACACATACACCTAGATGGTTTATGCATATACAGCACATCTACATACACACATTTATATTTGGGAGGGAAAGGGGAGCAAGGAGAGAGGGGAGGATGGAGAGAGGAGAACGAGGCTGCCGATCACGTGCAAGGCTACTCAGGAGACCTTTCCTATTGAACCATTGAAACAAAAGTGACTTCCCTCCCTTGTTAACATTAACATTTGCATTTAGGTCCTTACCTTTCCTCAAATTCACAGCTCTCCTCTGAGGCAGCTGAGGGCAAAACTGCATGAACTAAAGATCAGGAGAATTATTTCCACGGCTTCCACCCTCCACCTCCACTGCGGGGACACAGGGACTTGTGTGGCGCCGGCGGGAACTGGGCTGCCCTTCGAGGCTGGAGGGCAGATGGAAGGACATGGTCCAGGGAGAAAGGGGAGGATTTCCTGCAACAGAATACCAGAGTGGAACCTCACGCCTCACCTCAGGACAATATTGACACATATACACACAGAAATTAAAAAAAAAAAAAAAATGGGTAAAGTCAGACATCATCACCGGCATCTTGATTATTCTCATTCCATCGGAGACCCGGGTCTCCCGCGGAAGTGCCGGCCTCCGCGCTGCCCATCGTCCTGCAGGTTCTCATCTACGCACCCTCCGTCTGTGTCTCCCAACAATTCCACACCGACGGTGGGCGTCAACCTCATCTCAAATACTCCACCTTCTTCCTGAACGTTCCTTCTCTCCTTGCCTCGAGTGGAGCCTGGGTGTTCTCTGAGACGCAGGGAGCTCCTGCTGAACCCCTTTAAAGGTGCACCGTTTTCGCTTCTGAACCTCACACAGCGTAAGTGTGGGACATCGGCTCCTGCCCTCTTTGTTTCCATGCTGGTTCTAGACCATTCTTTATAGCTACAAAATTAAATATATATTAAATATATTATATTAAATTATATTAAATAATTATATTAAATTAAAATATATTAAAATTAAATATATGTGTATATATAACTTCAGAAAATTGCACATGAATTATAAAACCAATATAATTGTATGATTTACACATTCACGTACGTATTGCAGTATTTTTTTTTAACATCTTTATTGGAGTATAATTGCTTTACAATATTGTGTTAGTTTCTGCTGTATAACAAAGTGAATCAGTTATACATATACATTTATCCCCACTTCTCCTCCCTCTTGCGTCTCCCTCCCACCCTCCCTTTCCCACCCCTGTAGGTGGTCACAAAGCACCGAGCTGAGCTCCCTGTGCCATGCGGCTGCCTCCCACTAGCTATCTATTTTACTTTTGGTAGTGTATATATGTCCATGCCACTCTCTCACTTCATCCCAGCTTACCCTTCCCCCTCCCCGTGTCCTCAAGTCCGTTCTCTATGTCTGTGTCTTTATTCCTGTCCTGCCCCTAGGTTCTTCAGAACCTTTTTTTTTTTTTTAGATTCCATATGTATGTTAGCATATGGTATTTGTTTTTCTCTTTCTGACTTACTTCACTCTGTATGACAGTCTCTAGATCCATCCATCTCACTGCAAATAACTCAATTTTGTTTCTTTTTATGGCTGGTATTGCAGTATTAAATAGAAACAAAAGTTACTACTTCTTAACTCCAGTCTCATCTTTAATTTTTGTTTTGTTTTGTTGTTGTTCTTCTGATAATATAATAATTCTATATAGCATGTGTGTACCCCTGTTTCTTTGTAACTAATTTTATATAGCATTTAAAGATCCTTCTCAATGAAAGATGGAGAAATTGTGCTACTTCTACCTGTCTCCTACCTTTCTGTGTTTTTTCATTGCCTTATTATTTTTTAGTGTTTTATTGGTTATATTTATTACTATGTAATTCTTCATTTCTTCTTTGATCTACTTAAGAGAGTACCTCAATTTCCCCACTAAGTAAGAAAAATAAATTAACGTCCTTCTAATATTTTCTTCTTGTCCTCTCCAACTCCAAACTTTTCTGTGAAAATATTTCTACCACGTCAGAGTTTATAACGTTTGCATTTTGTACTATGCTGTAATCAGTGTTTTGATGTTTTGTCTGTAGATTGGAAAAATAGTTGGAATGCTGTCATTCTGCTCTACATAAATATTATTTGTTGCAAATTCACATAGCAGGATAGGACCTGTAGGGCATCAAATGTAGTTCAACAGTTCAACATCATCAACTCTCTGATGTTTAATGCTGAATACCTGAGAAAAATCTCACAGTGATGTACTTGATTGGCTGCTCAAAAGCCCACCACATTTTAGATTTAAAATAATAACAATAGTCATAATAACAACAAAAATGACAACAACTGTACCTAACTGTGAGCCTCATTTTTGAAGAACAGGAACTTGAAATAATACAGGTTGTTAATAGCTGACCATCCCCCTCTTGGTTAAGTTCTGGATGCTTTGCTGTTGCCATGGAAGCAGGAACTCCTCTGAGAGAAGGGGGTTCTTTATCACTTCCCTGGGACACACATCATGAATGTCTGCTGGACTTCTAAGCACCTGCCCCCACCCCCATGACCACAGTGGCTTCCTTAGTTACTAAACTTAGGACTTTCTACTCCACTAGGCCAAAAAATCAAGACCCTATTACCAGAGGAAAATCTCATTGGCTCTCGATGCACGTATTTAGCTGTGATTTTATTTGTCTATGAAGAAGAACTGAGGATTTATGGAAACTTTTGCTGAAAGGTCTATCAGCGTTGACTGACTGGAAGATCTCTTCTTCAAAAAGTGCTCCAAGATCCTCCGGAAGTTGTCCTGTCCCAAATCAGGGTCATGGATACTGTAGCAGTAAAAACTGCAAAAGACACCAATATTAATGCCCAAATATAAAAAAAAAAAAAAAATCCCATGAGGACAACTAGGGGAAACTGGAAATGGTTAAGAAGTCAGTGCTTGTTTGTTCGTGTGTTTCCTCTCTTGGTTGCACTTATTGGCAGGAATGGAACAAAAAAATAGAATTAAAGATGTTAAGGGTCCATATAGGGTCTCTTCCTTGCTCTATCAAGCAAAGCAAGGCAGCATGCTGTTTTTTCCTTATGATAAAATGCTTGCTCATTTTACAAAATACAGGAACCATGGATAAGCAGAAAGACATGAAAAACTCCCAAAAGCTCACCATGCAGAGATAATCTGTTAATATTTTAATTTAATAATAATAATGTCCATTGATTCATTCTGACAATGAGTTCATAATACAGATTTTGTCAAATTGCTTTTTCCCTTAAAAATACTATTTGATAATTTTCAGGTCAATATAATTTCAAATTAATAATTTACTCCTTCAATTTATAGTCTAGTAAAGACATAGGATTCTATTCTATGTATATATCATAACTTTTAACCAATATTTTATCACTGGACATTTCATTTTTAATAGTACTTAAAATACTGTTATGTAACAGTATTTTGCACACGTACATTATGATTTCCTTAAAGAAATTCCTATAAGCAAAATTTCTAGTTCACAGGCTTTGTTGTTTTGTTTTTAACATATTTTAAAATGGCCCTTGAACTTTGATTTTTACCAGTGCAGTGTAAGTTTCCATTTTTTATATCCTTCTGAATGGTGGGCGTTAGAAATATTTATTTTTATAGAAGAAATTTAGTCATATTTTATTTGACTAGTTGTTTTTTTTTCCTTTGGAGCAAATAACTTTTATTATTATTATTTTCTTTTACAAATACACCGAAGAATCGTGCAATGCTGCCAGCATTGGATGCAATCCTGGGCCACAAGTCTGCACATTCCTTTGCAACTGGTCTTGTGATAACAGAACCTTTCATCTCGCCTTTGTTGTTTACTATGACCCCTGCGTTATCTTCAAAATAAAGAAACACACCATCTTTTCTCCGGTATGACTTTCGTTGTTGAATTACCACTGCTGGATGTACCTTCTTTCTGAGCTCTGGTTTGCCTTTCTTGACGGTGGCCATCACCATGTCACCCACACTAGCAGCAGGAAGTCTATTCAGTCGTCCCTTGACCCCCTTCACGGAGATGATATACAGATGTTTGGCTCCTGTGTTGTCACCACAGTTGATCACGGCTCCAACCGGAAGACCCAAGGAAATCCGGAATTTCGCACCAGAGGACCCACCACGTCCTCGCTTCGACATTTGAACAATGGAAAGGGATAAAAAAACCAAAAACACAAAAACAAAAACAAAAAAAACTTGGCTAGTACTTAAAGCTAGTTTTAGTTTAATTGGTTTTCTAGGTTCCAAAACAAAAAGTGGCATTAAAAACTTATACTTGAGCAATGATCATTACAACGTTACCCGAAGAGAGACAAACTATGAAATGCAGCTTCAATTTTGTGTTAATATTTTCAGGATCCTTCCTTAGGCTAATTCTTCTCCTTCACCCTTTGTTGGGGGTGGAGGGGATGCAACACGAAGACACACAGGATTCAATACTCTCAGATTCTGGAATAATCCTGTAAATCCATCCACAGGGATGAAGCCTTATTGAATGATAAGCCTTTATTTAAAATTTATCAGTACTCGTGTTGTTTGTGTTTGTTACCAGTAACGTTCGCATTTTACGAGACAAGCAGGAGGCTTAATTAAGCAAATGAAACTTACCAAGAACAATTAAGTTTCAGGCAAGTATTTACTCTCTAAAGTCTTACGATCAAGCAGGGTATGTAGCTGCCAATTCCAAGTCCCAGTCAGGCCAATCCTCTTCTTTTGATTTTGTTTACAGAGGACTTGTCAGGATCTTGTGGTCAATCAAATAGTCTAAACAGCATGGGGACATATGGCAAGTCAAGGAGGGCAAAGCACCAGCTCAGCCAGGAATTTGAAAATAATCCTGAGACGCTTCCCTGGAGATCTATCTCTCTGGGTTATTTGAAATGTCCTGTTGTCACTCACCCAATCATGGACCGCATCTAAAATACCCTGATCTAGAAGTTGCCCCGCCTATATTTGAATGCCACTTGGAGGAGAGGAATAACTATTCTTCGAAAGAACATATTCTGTTTTAGAAAAACATTACTTGAGAAGCTGTATTGAGCTAAAGCTGCTCAATGGCATCCAATCATACATTTTAAAAATTACATTAAAAATTAAAATATATCAGGCACCACTCTAAGTTAGGTGCCTTACCAGTTTTAATTAACTTAGTTCTTAATGGGGAGGTACTATGATCCCCATTTTACAGAAGGAGAACTGAGCCAGAGAGAATTTAGAAACGTTGTTCAGTGTTACCACGATTGGTGAATGACGGCCCCCTTCAAGCCCAGGTAGTCAGATGCCAGAATCAGTGTTTTTAAGGACTGTGTACACTACTGCTTCTTGTATGCTTTGGGTACGCCAAAGAGAGACCTAACAAAAGGTCTTTTCCATAGGAACTGTTAACTGCAGTCTTCTAGAACATTAAAGCATGCGACATAGCGATGTCACAAGTGATGGTTCCAAACCAGAAGGTCATCACAGATGAGCGAGGTAGAGGTTCTGAACACATAAAAGCAGTGTCCGACTTGATTCTGGATTCCATAGCTCTGAGTGAAATGGTTTGATTCACTAGCTTTTGCACCTATGAGTCGAGGTGACCTGGTGAGCTTAAAACCAGTGCAGATTATTAAATTGTATGCCCTGGAAACACTGATGCTGGCGACTGGGCCAGGGTCAGGAATCTGCATTTTTACCAAAGCTCCCTGGGTGAATCGAATGGACTGTGGTTTGGAAACCATGGAATTTCCTAACTCAGTCTTTCTCAAATTGTGGTCCCTGGAGAGCGGCTTCAGCCTCACCTGGCACTCGTTAGAAGTATAAATTCTCTGTCCCCGCCCTGGACGTAGGGATCGTGGAAATCTCTTTTAACAGACCCTACAGGTGACCCAAATGCCTGTTAAAGTTTGAGAACCGCTGCCCTAACTTTAAATCAAATCCTCAGGAAACACACGGCGTTAGTCTAGACATCAACTCCCTAGAGAATAATATCAGCACTCACACAACCTTCAACATAATTTTGTATTAACACTCATTCTGATATTCTTTTTAAATCATGCTTCAATATTTGTTCCCTCTGTACAAAAAGGAAACCAGGTTGCATATAATATTTCTCCAGGGTGAAAGTGAAGAGAAAAGAAAACCTACTTTCCTAGGAGATGAAAAAATCAGTAGAGCTGTTTCTGAATCATCCTTAAATTATTCAGTCCTTATGGATAGAAGTTATTCTTTTGGTAAAAATTATTTTTTTGTTTATCATTCAAATGAAATGACACTTGCAGTATCAGACACCATTTGTCACCGTTTTCTCTAAGCCAAGGTATTAAAAATTCTTCACAAACACTAATTAGTCTCCTTACCGTTTGCGGGAAGCTGAGGTCAAGGATGTCACCTTCATTGTTTTTGAGAGAAAATGGAGACACGTGAACAATTGTCACCCAATTTGTATTCACTTCCCAACAATTCAATAACAGCATTCTTTCCATTTTTAGCTGACTGTATAGTTACACATATTTGACTTTCAGGTGCTAATTTCTTATATTTTTGGAAGCATTCATTTGTAATTAACCTTTGGACACATTTTAAGTATGTCATTTTGGCTTACAGCTCATAACAGGCTGTACCTAAGAATAAAATATGGTTTTGTGCAGTAATTTAAAATAAACTAAGTAGCTTAAAAAAGACTTATCAATTGTCTGTGACCTTTTATCATTTATCATAAAGTCAGTGTGCTCTTTTTAACAAACAAACAAAGCCCCTTCTTATCATCCAATGAAAAATGAACAATGCCAATAATTGTCAGAAATTTTAAGTGCTTTTCCTAAATATCTCCTTATTATCTAGTCTTTGATAGTATTATGTAGAGTCCATATGTGCTACACTGAAACTTAACACGTTAGTAAGTCTACATACCATTACACATCCCCAGCGAGATATATAAATAAATTCATAGATAAGTAATAGAAAGATAGATGATAGGTAATTGATAGATTGACAGATAGATGGTAGATAGAGCTAAGCTTACCATTTCGCAGTGCTTATTGGGCATAGAGTAGTCATGTGTTCGGGGTGTGTGTGTGTGTGTAAATATTTCAGGTCAACCACTAATTAGATATGCATTATTGGTCCCTAATACTAAGTCAATTAAAGTTGAGGTGGTTAAATTAATTTATTTGGGCTTAAATCACTCTACTAATAGGCCAAGTTTCTCTTGGCTTTTAAAATAGTGTCCTGAATTGTGTCAAGTCTGCTCTTGTCCTTTCTGGTTTTCTACTGGTCTTGTTTCTTCAAGAACAGTCTTATTATAGAGACTCCTCTTTGCATTGATTCATGCGATGTACTTTTATTCAACACCCACTATTGACCATCCACTGTGCTAACTGCTGAGCATTAAGAGATCCAGAGAGACAACGCTATGGTTTGTTCAACCACAATCAAACATCAAGCCCAGAGACTGAATTTCTTTTTCATAGTTCATCCTTTCTTGCTCATGACTTTATCCGCGTTATTGATGTTGCATTAATGCATGTCGTTTGGAAGCGAAGAGGGTGGGTCCTGGAGCCAGACTGCCCTTCTCCACTCATCAGTTCTGTGACCTGGGGCTTCTCACATACTGTCTGATGTAAAATAAGGATAATAACATCAATAGTATCTACTCCACAGGCTGACTTAAGGATTTGCTAAGCTAATGCGTGCAGCGTTTTTGAAGAACGCGATAGGATGGTTTCATGAATGTAGCTATGGTTATTAGGTTATTATTTAGTGAAGATGCCCACGGCACAGATGACACTCACGTGCAAGGGAGGACCAGGAGGCCAGCTCTGCTGACCACCTCCTGTCTGGGAGCCACTGAAAAGGAGCAGAGCTTCCCGCTTGCCACCCAGGCTACTTTCAAGCATCCTGCTGCCTTGTTTCCCCAAAGGAGGTCCTGGGCATTTGCTCTAGTATGCAAGTTATTTTGAGTTGTTTCTGGAGAAGTGGTACTAGATTTATACTGACTCTGTGAGGCTGCTTTCAGCAGGGTTGAGGCAGCAAATTCTCCCCGGAGAGCAGACAAAAGGCAACATACACCCTGGTCCCTTTACCTCAAATGGTAAATTTCTCCGAAAAGGGAGAGTGGCCATCCTTAAATTCCACGTGTTTAAATTCCCTCTATTTCGTAAACGATTTTCAAACTGCGCCTTTCAAATCGTGCTGGAGTAGAGGAGCTCAGTTGCACGGACTTCGCAGTGGTCCTAATTTATGCGGTTGGGAAGAGCAGGCCTTTGCTCTCTGCAAAGCCTGGCGGATGAGCCCAGACGAGCATCTCCTTTCAAATGCATCACGGGAAACTCCATTTTCACTCCTGACAAGTCCATGTCCACCGGCTCAAACTGTGAGGAAAGAGAAGCGATTGCTGGGCCAGGCTCTTGACAGGGGGAGAGCTACCACGGGTGGCTGGGAAGGTTGGGGAAGGGAGCGCATGTTTGTGTCTTCAAATGCGGCGAATCTGAATTTCAAAACGTAAACTTTTCAAGGCAATCTGGGAGGAGGGGATCGCTTTTGATTTTTGGAAGCAAGGAGTGAAGGGTTCTTAGTGAATCGGTCCTTCCTCTTGCTTCTCCCTGCGAGGTCCCCTGCCTGAGTGCTGCTTTCCTTGCAAATGTGCCCAGGTGTCAACCACAGCAATTTCAAACACTCTGCACTCACAGCCAGAGTGCGTGGAAAGGGAGCTGTCAGCTCTGAAAACAGAGATGCCTCTGTAGAAATAACTAACAAAGTAGCCATTGTTGGTAACAGTATTCAGCCATCTTCTCTTTTCCCCAGGCTGCAAACTCATTCTGAAAAACAATTGTCCACGTAGGTAGGACTGCTGGGGCTGACCCTGGAGGGATAGCTGGGGTGGACGTGAGCCTCAAAAGCTGCTGCTTTCTGATCCCATCTTATTGGAAGCGCATGAAAGACTATTTTCTTTCCCCCTTTCCAAGAAAAGTACTTAAGTGGCTCATTATTTTTATTTTATTTTATTTTATTAATTTTTATTGGAATATAGTTGCTTTACAATGTTGTGTTAGTTTCTGCTGTACAGCAAAGTGAATCAGTTATATGTATACATATATCCCCACTTTTTCAGATTTCCTTTCGGTCACCACAGAACATTGAGTAGAGTTCTCTGTGCCATACAGTACATTCTCATTAGTTATCTATTTTATACATAGTAGTAGTGTATGTATGTCAATCCCAATCTCCCAATTCATCCCACCCCCTCGCCCCCCTTGGTATCCATAAGTTAGTTGTCTACATCTGTGTGTCTGTTTCTGCTTTGCAAATAAGTTCACCTGTACCATTTTTCTAGATTCCACATATAAGCAATATTTTACAATATTTGTTTTTCTCTTTCTGACTTACTTCACTCTGTATGACAGTCTCTAGGTCCATCCACATCTCTTCAAATGGCACAATTTTGTTCCTTTTTATGGCTGAGTAATATTCCATTGTATAAATGTACCACATCTTCTTTTTCCGTTCCTCTGTTGATGGACATTTAGGTTGCTTCCATGTCCTGGCTATTGTAAACAGTGCTGCGATGAGCATTGGGGTGCATGTGTCTTTTGGAATTATGGTTTTGTCCAGGTCTATGCCCAGGAATGGGATTGCTGGGTCATATGGTAGTTCTATTTTTAGTTTTTTGAG
Source organism: Balaenoptera physalus (assembly GCF_965194825.1). NCBI lineage: Eukaryota > Metazoa > Chordata > Mammalia > Artiodactyla > Balaenopteridae > Balaenoptera > Balaenoptera physalus. The sequence goes on along the minus strand of NC_138902.1, from coordinate 37,662,800 downwards.
GAACCTCCCTACACACTGGCTCGTTTTTTTTGACTGTGGTTCCATTAGGGCTTTTATTTTGCTCTCACAGGTGGATTTCATTGACTCAGCTCATTTTGTCCTGCCCGATGCAGGATGGGGTGAGGGGTGAATGCTTCCGGCAACACTCCTGGTGGGAGGTTGTCCAGAAACTGCTTCTCAGTTCTCCAGTGATCAGGACACAACATTCACTGGGCCCGGCCCAACGCCCTCATTGTCCTAAGTGCTTTCACCTCTTATCTCACTGGATCTTGGTGACCCCCAGGAGGTAGGTGGCAGGTGACATGCTCACTAAGCAGACCTGGAACTGAAGTTTAGAGTCTCCAGAACTTGTTCAAGATCATACACCTGGTGAGGAAAACCTCCGTGATCCCTAAATGCCTTATGTACACTGTGTTCTAAAAAAATGTTGCTTTGTTTTTGCCTGAAAAAATTTTATTAAACTGTAAGACACACTTGCCCTCAGTCGATGCTGCCCACGCCCATCATCACCATTTTCCTTTTTTTAAAAAATATTTTTTCCTCGCTCTTTGTCTTTTTGGCTGTTCTCTCTACATCGATGATCTGCAATTTGTATGGTATTTATGTCCTTTTCTCATATCCCCCTCCCCTACTCCAAGAACTTTCTGTTGTGGAATGTCTCATGTTCTAGCCAGAGGGTTTAATTAGGAACTATTGATATTTTCATTTTAAATATTTAATCACGCATCATGATATATCTGTCTAACCACACTGAGTTGAAATCACTCTGGTAAAAGGTTTGGTCTATCCTGTAGAACTCCAGATTCCCTGACTATAAGAGTCTGAAATATTGCAAATAAATCAAAGACCCACATCACGGAGTCTTGAGGTTTCCGAGGGATTCGAGATCATCACCATATAAGTTTCATTCTGCATTTTGTTTGGTTCTCTTTGTGATGTAAAGTGAAGTCGATTCCATGGAGCTGGCCTTGCCTGCATCTTCTTCTCCATCGCATCCTCTCCTCCCTTCTTCCTCGGCTGGATTTGTCATCATGCTGATGCTCTGACGCTTCTCTCTTCCCATTTATCACCTCACCTCTGTCTTCCATCTTCCGCTGCAGATGGTCTACCCTTCAGCAGCACCAGGATAATGTGAAATTGAAGATTAATTATTTAAGGACTATTTACCACAGGCTACTCTGTGAGCATGGAATTCACATCTGTACTTTTACTTTCCCAGTTCCCACCAATGTCAGTGCCCTTTCTCTTATGCTGCCAACCTCGGGAAGAACTTTTTTAAGGGCTGTTTATCAGTTTATCAGTAAGAAGCCCTGCTGGGCATCCCATGTGGCAGAGTGAGTGGCGATCTCATCTGCCTTGTATTACCCATGAGGACAGAGATGGTATTTTGTTTATCTTGGTGTTCTCAGAATCGTGGCTTTGTTTGCTCAGTAAGAATTATTGAACTGAATCCTTACTAAGGTATTATTTTTCTCATGCATATTTGAATTTTAATGGGAAACTCGAAAAGAAAGGGAGAAGGAAAAAGGAAGAGGAAGGGAAAAGAGAGATAAAGGAGAGAAAGACGTTAGCTTAAGGAATGACATGCTATGGTTTTAAGGGATTAATGGTAGAATTTATATCGGGGAATGGTTTAGGAAGGGCACTTACCTTTTTAAAAGGTTGTCTATATTAATGTAGCTATGTTTGCTGTAATTGCTCATAGACCTAAATTCTCTCTCTTTTAAGCATAAGTTGGTGAAATCTTATGAATGGTCAGCGGTGATTCATAGTAAGATGAAATCTCTCGTATTATGGGGAAGGAGGGAATAACATAACTCTTGCCCCATCTCGGAAATCTCAGAGGCCCCTGTGATATTGGTGAGATATGTGAAGACCACTAATAGATTCATGCATTATGTAATTTACACTTTAAGAGATTCAGTACAAAGGAATGTTTTCAAAACTATTTGAATATTAGCTCCAATTCACCTTTTCTATATAATCTTGGGAAAGTCCGATAACAGTTGTGTTTCAGTTTTCTAATCTGCAAATTAGAATGATGCAGCATATGTAAAGTGTTCTGGATTCTTAAGACATCATGTTTTTTAAATGCATTATTAAAAAACTAAAGGTGTTTATTTACAAAATCTTAACACATTGAGAATTACTTGTTGAACCCTTAATCCAAGCGTTGCCTGCAATCCAAAAATCAATCAGGCGTGGATCCTGCCCTCAGGGAGATGTATATACTAAGAAAGATTTTTTTTTAGGTGTAGATAAATACTGGTGATTAAGACAGAATGTATCCCATTTTAATTAGAGAGTTTAGGGGAAGTGATATAAGGGCAATGAGAAAAAGAGGATTTTCATGGAATTGCGGAGTTCTTCTGAACTGCTCTTGAGAGAGTGTTGGAAGATGGCTGGGATTTGATCATGTGAAGTTGGCAGGAGAAAGGGGTATAATGAGACAGAAACAACATAAGCAAGGTCTGATGATGGGGGTGGGTGGAATTTGTGAATATGTGAAGCATGGAACACAGTTGTGGGCTTTACAGGTGATAGTACAGAGTACGAGGAATACTGGGTGATTTTTCATAGTGGAGTTAAGATTGCCCCGTTGAAGACTAATCAGAGAACAGGAGAAAACAAGAAAACTTGTTAGTAATTGCAAAAGTGTAGGTGAGTCATGTCCTAAAGAAATGAAAGGCATTGTAAAAAAAAACAGGAGAAAATGGGTGGGTAGATTATTGAATAAATGACAACGTCACTGACTTATGATAAATAAGTGATCATATAAATTAACAGGACTTGTCATACAAACATTCTAGATCTATAAGTTTTCTTGCCTTTTAAAAAATACATTTCTCACATGTATGGAAGAAGTCCCTGATATAACAAGCCAGTTTGAATTCATAATGCAACAAATTTGTTCATGAGAATTTGGGGTACTCAGCAAAAATGGTGAATTATTAAAGTAAGCAAAAGAAAGCGCTTTTTAATGAAAAACTTTGGGAATCATATTCAGAATTGTGCACTGATTTTGGTTCGAAGCAGTGCCATCATTTTTGGATTTTTATTCTATTCTTTATTAAAATGTGTTTACAAGTACATTTCCCATTTTAAATACCTGTGCATCCCCTAATTTATTTTTCTCCCTTGGAAGAGAGTACATTGCCAGCCGGAATTCTTCTGAAACTGACAAGTAGAAGACTGCAGACTCAGATCTAGTAATAGATCCAGAAATGGCTGAAGTTTCCAAAATTTAGCTTAAATGAATTTTCAGTCTTTTAGGGTAGGTCCACTTTTTATTTTTCTTTCTTTGCACAATTACACAAGTCAGATTATTTCAGTGCCCTCCTTTAATGTGTAATGAACTAGCATAAAAACCTATAAATGTCACTTTTCGATTGGCCAATAACTATTTGAAAAGAATGAGAGAAATGAGAAATAAAGTCAAAGCACCCTGCTCTTGTAGATGCGGGCGATCCCTAATTGTTACTTTGCTGAAAAGAGGAGCTGATGGGACTCTTAACACATGAAGATAAACTTTGCTTCTATCTCTGGGTTTGTCTCTGCACATTCCTAGCAGAAATGTATTTGGTCTTCAGTTTAATTTTCTTAATTTACATGTTGGATAAAAAAATCCTTTTAAACAGGATATGGTGAAAATACAGCACATATATAGTGGGAAAGAGGGTAAAACATACGACTTAAATGTTAGTAATACATTTTTTAAAAGATTGATAAGAATAGTTGTACATTTCTATTAAATGCTGGTTCTTGATGAAAAGTAAAGTTAAAAAGAAGAGAATGGGGAGACCATGAGAGGTTCTGAAAGATTCTTGTAGATATTTCCAAGAATGTTAATGTTTCTTGACATTGGTCTCATATTTAACAAATGAAAGTAGTAGAAGTCTACTGTAAAAAAAAAAAGTAATAAATATTCTATAAAGTAAAAAGTAAAAGTTTCTATTACTCCATTGACCAAAACCCCTCCCCCAATTAAAAACAATTAACAGTTTATGTACCATTCCAGGCCTTTCCTATATATTTATGATTATCTCAATGTTCAACTCATATAGCTTGACTTCTGTTGCTATTGTCAACTGTATTATTCTATCAACACCACATGATTATTTTTCTAACCCAATTTGGATCATACCACATCTATTATTATTTGACTTGTTAACCCATTGTATAATGCTTGATATACATCATTCTTTATCTGCATACACAACCCTACCTTATTCTTTTCATCAATGGCATAAAGTACCATGATATTGCTGTACCGTATTTTAGCCATTCTTTTATTAAGAAAACGTAGATTTCCAATTGCTAGTGTAATGAATGGCAATTCAGTGTACATTAATGCACATGTATATTCTTCCTACTGCACATGTAAGTGTTGCTTAGGATGGATTTTGATGAATACCACCAAAAAAAAAAATCCCTACTACAGCAAATAACACTCTCAGTATTTGGTATGAGAGGGGTGTCGTCTTGCTCTCAGTAATCCAAAGCCTTACCAATGTTTGTTGAATTCACCAAAGTTATCAGTGAAAATGATTTTTATTGTTATATTAATCTGCATTTCTCTGATAATTGGTGAAGTCCAGCTCCTGTCACATGCAGTGGCCATTTATGATTCTCTTTCTGCGAAATGCCTGTTCACTTGTTTTGCCCACTTTTTTCTTCCATTTTATTTTCCTTCTTGATTTATAGAAGCATTTTCTACATTGTTGATTTTAAGAATGCTAAGAATTTGTCTAGTATATAAGATATTTTAGTATTGGCAGTTATTTTGGCCCTGTTGCTTGTCTTTGAATTTGTTTATATCATTCATAACCTCATAAAAGTGTCTTAAGTATGGGAAAGATTTTCCAAGTTTGGGAAAAAGCATGAGCAAAGGTTTGATGGTAGAATGATTATGCAATTTCTATTATTATAGGAAGAATAGAAAATTAAACCAATATGGCAGGTATAAAGTAAAACCCTTGGTCCCTTACTCCATAAGTAATACATATAAAAAAAAGAAGAAACCAGATTCTCAATATTTCAGATTTGTTTTACTTGCCTGAACACGTATAAGCAAAGATATAATCTGTATTCAAAATGCTAATTTGGCCTTTAAAATCTGACTATGTTAATTAGCATGAATTAGAGCAACCTTGTCTGTCAGACCTGCCAATTAATATGTATGACCATTAAGTTTAAACCCAGCTGACTGATGAAAACGTTAGCACACAGTAAAATGACTTCAAACCAATACTCTTCCAGCTCTCTGCTAAGGACCTGGACTACTGCATACCTTACAGAATTTGTTTCCATGCTCTAATCATACTATACGTTAGCAATTACAGTTGAAATACATAGCAGAGTTCTTTTCGCAACAGAGACTCTGAAAGGAGCTCTGGGGTGGAGTAAAAAGAACATTTAGGCTGCGTATTCATTCATTAGTTGATTTATGCTATGGGTTATAGTCTAGGAATTTTTCTTAATCCACCTAATATACTATAGAATCCTAGAACTCAATACTGCAGGAGATTTATCCTATCTTTTTAAAAAACATTCACTGAGTGATAAGGCAACAAATCCCTTCCTTTGAAGGATGGAGCAGAAATCACATCTGGGGAAGAGGCAGAGAATGAAGTGACTGGTTGGCTGCCAAGAGAAGTCTTGAAATGTCAGGATCCAACCTTCGGCTTTCCGCCTTCCAAGCACAGAAACTCGGTCTTTCCCAGTCTCTTCAGAGTCCTGGATTTGACTGCATTCTGCACATCAGTTGCAAACTAACCAGTTCACAAGCTCCTCAAATATGTAAAATAATGTAGCAGGAAAGTGGGTGTGCTATTTGGGATCTCCTGACAGTTTTAAAATATTACATAATAAACTACATTGTATAAATTAGGATTATTTGGTGAGGATCAGACTAAAGATATTTCGTGGAAATAGCATGAAAGCAAATGCCTGTAATTCTGACACCTTGGCGTTTCCAGCTGTGAACTAAGAAAGCACCAGTCAGGATAGACAGTGCCAGCTCCGTCAGATCTGCTCAAAACAGGCAGGAAGAGTAACTGTTTTCATTGCTCCAGGTTCTGAAGAATATATTCTTAACACAGTAATTCCATCTCAGCCTTAGGGACTAGGGTCCCGAAACACCCTGTGGATAAATAAATTGAGAAAAAATTGTTTGTTTGTTTTAATGGGGCTCAGAAGATTGAAGTATATCACAACTGAAGGTAGTAAAACCCTAACATAAAAAGATAATCATAATACAGGAAATAAAACAAGGGAATAGCATTTCTTCATGTTAAATTAGTAAGATTAAGAACTCTGCTATTTATTATATCTGGAGCATAAGTTAGATGTCAGCCTTCGTCTGTGGTGTAGAAACTACTACCTAAAAGCCCCTTCCCACACTTCCTAGCTTGTGACAAGGTGTCTCTAATTTCCTTTCTTTATTTGTGAATGGGATGAACAATAGTTATCTCACTCGAAGTTTATTATGAAGTTCAAGTGAAATGCTTCATGGAAGCACAGAGAAGCTCTCAATAAAAGTTAGCCATTATTGATATTTCCATTATTATTTTTTATTCTTTTAAAAAACGTATTGATGTCTTCTTTATTCTTTAACGTGGACCACAGGCACGTGCAAGGAAACTGTTTTTTACTCTTTGTAGGGTAAAAAAAAAAAATTCCCTTTATAGAAACTCTCTGTGGTTGTATGACATTAGTTTCTGCAGAAATTTGAATTTTACCCCCAATTTTTTCTGGACCTCTTCTTCTGTGTTGAATGTCATTAAAGCAGGCTCTGATGGATAAAAATCCAACCCTCTTGTCTGTAATGTAGGGGGAACCCTGCTTTTCAATTGCATTTGTCTTCCACTTTTCAACTTGAAGTCCCCCCAAAGCTCTAATTCTATTTCTACACTCTCACCCTGGACAGAGTGCCCCTCACAGCCTGTTGGGCCTGTTTCTTCCACCGAGTGTAGATGACGAGGTTCAGCAGCGGGTCACCGCCGTGTGCACAAGGGTGTCTCTCTGCTCGAGTCCAGCCTCTTCCTTTGCTTTGGTTTCACATGTATGAAGACACAGCCCCTGGGCTATCTCCATTTCTCTGTCTTTCATCAACTCTGGTCAAGGAGCAGTTGACAGGAACAGAGCTTCTTTGATTACGTGCTTCTCTTTTTTCCCCAAAATACCAGGACCTTTCTCCTGGTCCGTCTTGTTGTGGTTCCTTCTTTATATCTTCAGTCGTGGAAAATCTTCTCTGCTGGTCTTCAGGTCATCCTCATAGATAGTTGCTCTGTAAATAGTTGTAATTTTGCGGTGCCTGCAGGGGGAGGGGAGTCCTGTCTTCCTACCTGCCATCTTGGCCACACCTCTTCATATTTCCATTCTTAATAATACTTTTATTGGTAGACACAATGTAGGAGCTTTCTTCTCCATAGATCCAGAAATGCTGGTAAATTTTTTTCCCATACTGAGATCACTATGTAAACTGAAAAAGAGGTTGGTTTGTTTGTTTGTTCTTTGGTCTTTTCCTTCATCTCAATCTAAGATGGCAGTGAGTCTCATGTAGTGGATGAAGTCTTAGTCCTATTGGCAAGGGCCGCCCAGAGCATCCTGTGATTGGAATTCTGTAGCTGAATCTGGATACACTAGGAAATAGTGTTCCCTTTGGTAAATCATCAAGGTAATACCTTACACTCTCTGTAAGGTAACTCATCTCATTACTATTTTTGTTTCTGCCTGAAAAGTTTTTTGTCTCTAAGATAATCTTTCAAGATTATCTCCCATGTGTTGATTTTACAGTTGAGTTTTCAGAGTTTTAGAGATATTATTGCTACTCCTTAATTTAAAAAACTGATCAATTAATTAGTGTATGTGAAAGTGTTTTATAAGCTACACAGTACAATAAAAGAGCTATGATAATATTGCTGTTTATTGTATCTCTTCACAAAGCCCAGATGTGCACCAAGATTATTCTCATTGTGATCCATAGGTGTATATTCCATTTTTACATACAAAGACAGTTTAAAGTAAAAATGGCAAACTCTACTCTAGACCACTGTAGACTATCCCTCCCAGAGATCTTCCAGTGTATCATTATAACCAACAAATTTTGATCATCCACAGAAATTATGTTGGTGTTTTAAAGTTTGAAATCTTTGTGAACCAGAAATATAAACAAAGTGAAATAAAACAGAGCTTTATTTGCTAAGGGCTCTGACACCCCTAAGTAGCACTGTAGCTGTTTGATATATTTGATACTTTATTCAAAATTGTGTTTAGATGGATAGGTAGATAGATAGACAGATAGATAGACAGATGATGTGAAACTTCTTTTTGTCTCATGGTAATATTTGAAAAAAACACAATTCAGACTGCTTTGTGTGATTTTGTAATAACTCATACAAATGTTCTGAATTGAAATTATTATTCTTATTTGAGGATACACATTTGAGTAAAAAGGTAGATTTTAGACAGGAAATCTAAACATATTTAGGCTGCATTTGCTTCATTAAGAACTCCTTTCTCAATATACTGCTAAGAAGTAAGATGTCCCAGTGGTGCTGTCAGATTGAGATAGAGTACCCTAACTCAGCTGCTCCTGTATTATTTTATCTCACGGCAGGAATCTGTAAACTAGTTTTGAGTTTATAATACAAGTCTTTCTCAAAGCTTTCTGCTGCATTCTATAAAACTACCAATTAATCAGATCCACTCTCCCCCTGAATCATAAATCACTAGTACATTGATACTGGATCTTATTCATCTTAGTAGCTTCTATACTCCTTGTTGGAGTAAAGTAAACTGAGTTCATCTATCAAAGCCTCTGATCCTGGAGACAATTCATCCTGCTTATCTAGGGATGCTGTGCCTTTAGTTTGGGAAATTGGTTCTCTTTGCGCGTTCTTCTCAAACCTAGAGAAGGTCCTGCCACAAATCCCGAGATCTGGAGATTTCTGTCCTTCTCGCTTACCTGGACACCACCATGTCATCCTGGGTATCTGGAACTGATGCTTTACGGCTTTCTCCATCAGGGTAATCTTTGAAGGGAAATTTTGTCATGAATCTCTCTTTGTTTTAGACACCACAATGGCATTTTTTTTTGTTTTGCAATACTTCTGAACAATGAATACACAACAGAAATCAAACATAAAAATGACTCTTCTCCCAAATTTAATTGTAGAAATTGTGTGTATTTTCTTAAAAAATCATAGTGCATCTGGGCAAAGACCAGTACATTGCAAGTGAAATGATAGTTCTTGATGAAGGTGATGCTGTAAGAGAACATTTTAGGTGGAGATGTGAACACTGATAGATAGGATAGAATTCTATAAAACATGGCACCTTTCTACAATTTCATTCAACAAACTTTTTTAAAATAATTAATTAATTAATTAATTAATTAATTTTTGGCTGTGTTGGGTCCTCGTTTCTGTGCGAGGGCTTTCTCTAGTTGCGGCGAGCGGGGGCCACTCTTCATCGCGGTGCGCGGGCCTCTCACCGTCGCGGCCTCTCTTGTTGCGGAGCACAGGCTCCAGACGCGCAGGCTCAGTAATTGTGGCTCACGGGCCCAGTTGCTCCGCGGCATGTGGGATCCTCCCAGACCAGGGCTCGAACCCGTGTCCCCTGCATTGGCAGGCAGATTCTCAACCACTGCGCCACCAGGGAAGCCCAATTCAACAAACTTGTATTGATGCCTACTATGTAGCCAGTATTACTAGATGTCTAGGATATACATGCATATGCAGGCACTCACACACACACAAACACAGACACGCATACACTACTCAGTCATTGTTACTACCTTTTATTAAGACAATCTGTTAGAGCAGTTTAAGGTTGACAGCAAAATCGAGAGACAGGTACAGAGATTTCCCACATACCCTCCTCCCCAACACGTGCACAGCCTGCCCCTTATCAATATCCCCCAACAGATGCTACATGTGTTACAACTGATGAACCTACTCTGACATGCCATCATCACCCAAAGTCTCTAGTTTACCTTCGGGATCGCTGTTGGCATTGTATTTTCTGTGAGTTTGCACAGATGTACAATTTGTACAGTTGACATACATCCATCATTATTATATCATACAGTGTAGTTTCAGTGCCCCCAAAACCCTCTGTGTTCTGCCTCCTTATCCCTTCCCAACCGCAGCCACTATTTTAAGTACGTGATTTAATAAGCGAAGTTTATTAGAGAAAAATGATATGGACCAGAAAGAAGTAGCTAGAGCTATGAAAAAGCAGCTCTGCTTATAGGAATTAGAAAACGCATGACAAAATAAGTAGCATTTGAGTTGGACCATAGAGATAAAGAGAATTATTCCAGGTCGTGAAAGCTGGGGCTTTGTAGGCCGTATAAACAGAGAGAGTTGCTAAATGGCACAGTGTACTCAGGGAAGTGTGAAACACCCAGTGTAGTTTTCACCGGGCTTCCCTCTTAGCACAAATGCTTTGCCTCACACACTTTATTACTTATTCATTGTCACAGCCGGCATTCCTATTCTCTCACCTATCACAGTGGGAGTGACCTTGTCTCTTGAATAACATTTCTCTTCTCTTGAAATAATTTCTATCTGAAATTCTTAGTTTCTTCCCATTCCTCTGACTTCTTCAGTTTTCCAATAAAATTGTCATTATAAAACCCACAATTGATTATGCCATCCTTCTGTTAAAGTTGTTCACCGCCTCTTCGTTGCCTACAGCATGAAGTCTCAGTCCCTTCACATGGGGTACAAGATCATTGAGTACCTGCCAGTAATCTATCTTCCCATCCTCATCCCTCACCATCTCCTTTCTTGCACAAAACTACACTGAGTGTTTCACACTTCCCTGAGTACACTGTGCCATTTAACAACTCTCTCTGTTTATACAGCCTAGAAAGCCCCAGCTTTCACGACCTGGAATAATTCTCTTTATCTCTATGGTCCAACTCAAATGCTACTTATTTTGTCATGCGTTTTCTAATTCCTATAAGCAGAGCTGCTTTTTCATAGCTCTAGCTACTTCTTTCTGGTCCATATCATTTTTCTCTAATAAACTTCCCTTATTAAATCACAGACTTAAAATCGTGGCTGCGGTTGGGGAGGGATAAGGAGGGAGAACACAGAGGGTTTTGGGGGCACTGAAACCACACTGTATGATATAATAATGATGGATATATGTCAACATACATTTGTGCAAACTCACAGAAAATGCAATGCCAACAGCGATCCCGAAGGTAAACTAGAGACTTTGGGTGATGATGGCATGTCAGAGTAGGTTCATCAGTTGTAACACATGTAGCATCTGTTGGGGGATGTTGATAAGGGGCAGGCTGTGCACGTGCTGGGGAGGAGGGTATGTGGGAAATATGTACCTGTCTCTTAATTTTGCTGTCAACCTTAAACTGCTCTAACAGATTGTCTTAATAAAAGGTAATAACAATGACTGAGTAGTGTGTGTGTGTCTGTGTCTGTGTTTGTGTGTGTGTGAGTGCCTGCGTATGCATGTATATCCTAGACATCTAGTAATACTGGCTACAAAGCCCACCTGTTTGCCAAGTCTTATAAATAAGTTCTTGGATTGCACATCTCCTTGGCCTTCTGGGGGCAGCACCAGAGCCTCCCATATTTATCTTTGATTCTTCAAAGTAATAATGAGCAGGAATTCCGTTTCACACTTTATTAGTCATATAACGAGTTAATAAGTAACGGTTTCCATTTCTTGGAAACTCTGAAAAGAAGCAGTTTCTTAAAGAAATTAGGAAGGTCCTTTTTTCACCCTCACTGGAGCCAACTAGTTCCACAGACTGCTTAAGAGGTCCTGCAGAACTGAATGAGTTTCCATCCTTGTTGGTCTCCTGGGGCACGCACAGACCAAGGCATTGGGTAAATTCCATGAGACACAAAATTATCTCTTAGAGTAAAAGAAGTTGTCTTGTCTGGAAAGATCATTTATAGAGTGTTCAAGTCAGGCTGAGGCTTAATTCCATTTAGTTCTTTTAAGTTGGATGAATAAATCCATTGCCAGGACCAGAAGGAATCAGCTGTTTGTACCATTGACAGTTTTTCACACTAGTTAATTTTTGGCATTGGAACTACTCTACCCTGCCTTTTCAGAAGTCATCTGGTGTCAACAGTTCTGCAGGGACCTGATTTATCCTAGAAGTGAAGATTTGCAGGGGAGCTGATTCCACAACCTTTATTGCTAAATCACTTTGACGTTTAACAACCTTTCTTGCCAGGATGTTCTTTCTTATATCTAAGGGGTTAGCAGCCTCTGGCAGAGGTTCTCAATCTTTTGATTAAGAGGAGATTCTTTTCATTTCGCAAAGCTTTAAGATAACTAGAGAGAGGAAAAGAGGGTTGCAAAACATATTAGACATGTTGGGGTATTCACTTTTCCCTGGTGGGAATCGTAAGAGACTTCTGGAGAAGGGTATCAACGTGGATATATCTAAAAGGGGAGTTGGGCATGCCCCAGCAGATTTGCCTGTGTTGGTGGGACCGACAGTCCGACCACCACTCACTTAATGTGGCTGGTGAAGGGATGAGCATCAGATGGTAATGAAAAGCCCAAGAGAAAATGACAGTAAAAGGAAAACTGTTACGAGAACCAGCTTCTCATTATTCACTTCTCTGTTCTTATTCTCCTTTTTCCTGCCTAAAGTCTTGCTTGAGGTATCAATATCCCAGTGACTCCTCTTTAATATAAGATGACTAGGAACTAGTCAGGTTCTGACAACCACTGGAATCTTACGATTTCCAGGCTGTCTCCTTGAAGCCCTTACAATTATTTCCAACTCAGCCTGTTATCTTCTGCTTTTCTTTCCTTCCTACTTGTCTTAATTACAACAGAGAGACTGAGACTGGAAATCCACCCCTGTTCTACTCAGAATACTTGGAACCTTCACTCCTGGGAGTCAACCCATGCCATGTCTCTCCCTTACCATCACTTTCTCTTTTTGCTTTCTTGGCTGTGGAAACTGGTCAGATTTAAACAGCTTCTAAATTACTTATTTAAGATTCACTCATTGCCTACTGTGTGGGGAGGTGAATGGATTCAGGTACAAAGCCATCCTCAGTGCTGTCACAGAGACCTGCTCTCGGAGGCTGGAGCGGTGCATCTTCCTGGTGTTTTATCAGGGAAGCTGCCGAAGACACAGTCAGATGATCACTGCTCTCTGACCACAAGCCAATGAAGTATTCAGTTATCCTGTCTCTGTGTTTATCTATTAGGACCAGAAAAGACTACCAGGACACAAATAAACTGTTGTGCTTTTGGACGGTCACTGAATCGGTGATTCATTTTGCTTTTTTGTTTTCTTTTCAAGAATATTCCTCAGGTTTGTTTTTTGTCCCCTTAGGATTCTCAAGGGATGTAGAATAAATATATGGCCTTGTCTCTGTCTTCAAATAACTTTTTAGTTGAGAGAGATAAATAATACACAGGAGATAGAATAGGAATGCCGGCTGTGACAATGAATAAGTAATAAAGTGTGTGAGGCAAAGCATTGGTTCTGAGAGGGAAGCCCGGTGAAATGTTTCATGGAAAAGGTTTAAGTTGAGCCTCAGATTAGATCTCATGAAGGAGCAGGAAGAGGGCATTGGAGTCCCCACTCCGACATCTACTGAACGATATGAGCTGAGTGGTCAAAGGCTCATGGACATCAGGAAAAAAAATGCTCTAAAAGTTTCTTCAGGGATTCCATCTGATTCTGGATGGACTTGGGTGAAGGCTGGCAGAAACCAGGCCATTGGTAACTCTGGGAATGAAAACAAGTCTAGAAAATCTTTGTAAATTGAATTCAGATGCTGTGCCTTGATAATATGCTTCTAAGTTCGTAGCTAAATGCTTCTGGCCCAGAAACTTGGGTGCTTCTTTGGAGATCATATGGAAAACTCTGTTCCTGCATTGCTGAATTGCAGTTTTTGCATCGTTCACACGCCTAGCTTCTGGGGATTCCTTGGCTTACAGCTGCTTCTCGCCAGTCCGTCTTCATTGTCACATGGGCGTCCTCCCTGTGTGCCTCTGTCTTCATATATTGGAGCCCATCCCACTCTTCATTTTAATGCCTCAGCTAATTACATCTGCAAAACTCTGCTTCCAGATAAGGTCACGTTCTGAGGTACTGGGGATTAGGACTTCAACATATCTTTTTTGGGGGGAGCACAGTTCAACCCATAGTAGGGGATAAAATTATATTATCTGAAAAGAACTACAACTGCTCCTCTGTCTTCAATTTGAACACCTCTAAATGTTTTGTCTAGATGACTTGATGACAGTCTTGGGGAAAATATTAAATAATGTGATGATAAAGGATTTTTGTGTCTGTCTTTGAAAACAATGTACACTATTTAGGTAGAGGACAGTTTGTTTAAATAGATTTTTAACAAGTTTTAGCAACTCTGTTTTAAAAAGCCAGAGAACGAATTGGTATCAACTGAGAGAGCGTCCTCTACTGGCAACACTCAGTACTGCATCTGCTCTCTTTGATGCTGTTTTTGATGGTATGAAAAGATAAATACTTAACTAATATAATACCTGTAATTCATATTTAGTATATCAGTGGCAACTGATGATAAGAAAACATTAAAGTATAAATATAAAATCATTTATATAGATTTTTAAAAGATTAACCTTATAATGTGTAGGTAAGATACTCTTGGCTAATAAGCGATATGAAAAAGAGCAGAAGCTTTTGACATACCTGTCAAAATTTATTGCAACCTTATATTAAATTGACATAAATATAATATACAGAATATTATCTAATTTTTAGTACCACACTTAATGAGGACATTCAGAAAAGGGTTTAAGGCCAGAAACAATTAACCAAGAAAGTAGATTTAATAGGTAGGCTAGAAGGAGCACAATATTGATACTTTGAATTCTGAGGTCCATGGATTTCTTTCAGCTGCCATGCCCAGTGTTGTAGACCCAGGAAAGGCAGTCGTCAGAGGGAGTGGGAATACCAATTGTAGTACTTCTCAAGTCTGATGGTCTACAGGGAGAAGGAGATTAACCCTGGACAGCACAATGGCACTTAAAATCAGTACACATCCTTCAACTCATTGTGTCTTTTCCTGATGGTTTTCTTTTATCCCACCACTGGATAGAGTTGTTGAACAGAGTGCTACCGCTCCAAATTAGACGACGCATCTTAGCTTCCGAAGACATTTTACAGCCTTATATATATATATATTTTAACATCTTTATTGGAGTATAATTGCTTTACACTGGTGTGTTAGTTTCTGCTTTATAACAAAGTGAATCAGTTATACATATACATACGTCCCCATATCTCTTCCCTCTTGCGTCTCCTTCCCTCCCACCCTCCCTATCCCACCCCTCTAGGTGGTCACAAAGCACCAAGCTGATCTCCCTGTGCTATGCAGCTACTTCCCACTAGCTATCCGTTTTATATTTGGTAGTGTATATATGTCCATGCCACTCTCTCACTTTGTCCCAGCTTACCCTTCCCCCTCCCCATATGCTCAAGTCCATTCTCTAGTAGGTCTGTGTCTTTATTCCTGTCTTGCCCCTAGGTTCTTCATGACCTTTTTTTTTTTTTTCTTAGAGTCCATATATATGTGTTAGCATATGGTATTTGTTTTTCTCTTTCTGACTTACTTCACTCTGTATGACAGACTCTAGGTCCATCCACCTCACTACAAATAACTCAATTTCGTTTCTTTTTATGGCTGAATAATATTCCATTGTATATATCTACCACATCTTCTTTATCCATTCATCTGTTGATGGACACTTAGGTTGCTTCCATGTCCTGGCTATTGTAAATAGAGCTGCAATGAACATTGTGGTGCATGACTCTTTTTGAATGATGGTTTTCTCAGGGTATATGCCCAGTAGTGGGGTTGCTGGGTCGTATGGTAGTTCTATTTTTAGTTTTTTAAAGAACCTCCACACTGTTCTCCATAGTGGCTGTATCAATTCACATTCCCACCAACAGTGCAAGAGGGTTCCCTTTTCTCCACATCCTCTCCAGCATTTATTGTTTGTAGAGTTTTTGATGATGGCCATTCTGACCGGTGTGAGATGATATCTCATTGTAGTTTTGATTTGCATTTCTCTAATGATTAATGATGTTGAGCATCTTTCATGTGTTTGTTGGCAATCTGTATATCTTCTTTGGAGAAATGTCTATTTAGGTCTTCTGCCCATTTGTGGATTGGGTTGTTTGTTTTTTTGATATTGAGCTGCATGAGCTGCTTGTAAATTTTGGAGATTAATCCTTTGTCAGTTGCTTCATTTGCAAATATTTTCTCCCATTCTGAGGGTTGTCTTTTTGTCTTATTTATGGTCTCCTTTGTACAGCCTTATTTTTAAATTAACAAATGATTAGCAAAATAATTACACCCACCTGGCACAACTGACATTGATGCTGGGCCCCAGTAGATGGCGCTGTTGAAACTAAAAGCACAATTCAGTATTCCCTTGTCATTTGGAAAAAGGTTTCAGGGGGTAGTTTTCCACTATCTTCTGAGATCTCTTGTATATAAACAGAAATTAATAGTGTTTGTTCACTATTAAGAATAGCTTCTTTCATCACTCCTACATTCAATGAAAGTGCAAAATTCTTGGTCCAGGATGAAGTGTAGATTTAGTGTTCTTGACGTACTGACCAGCCTTCAAACCAATTAAAATATTCATGGATATTAATTATTGAGAATTCAGTGGCTTCTAAAAATCAATGTAAACACACTGAATTCAGTGATAATGCTATATTATTATCACCCCAGAAATCTATTTAGATTGCAAATTATTTGATAGAATTGCAGAGTTTCATTGGAGCTTAACATTAAGGAATTGGAATCTATTCAGGAATTTGATGGACAGTGTGTTTTCTATTTTTTCTCCTTTGCATATCTGTGTCCTCTGGGTTTACTAAGTACTCTGGTTGCTGTTTGTCCACCAATCCCCCATTACAACGTCACTTGGATTCTTGTCAGACTCTCTCTTTGTACATTCTTCATCCTTTCATTCGTTATCTTTTTATCTTGTATTTAGTATACACTCATCCTGTTCTAGAACTGTGCAGACCATGGAGATATCAAAAAGAATAAAATAAGGAATCAAATAGAGTCTCAGCCTTGAAAGACTTTATAATCCAGCAGAGGTGAAAGACACATCAAAAAATGGGCACAAAGTTAAATAAACATTGTCTGCCTTCCCATTCCTGGCCTTGTGACTAGAATATACTAATCCTCAATAAATTAAGGATGGCTAATTCTATTACCCTAGAAAATCTTGCTATTAAAATGTGTAAAGTGTGTTATAATTTAAAAATGGACA